>NC_054381.1:126971804-127071804 GCF_017654675.1 Xenopus laevis
ATAATCCACATGAAAACAATTTCCCTCGTAAAAAGCAAAGTAATACAAATCTTACTGTACATGGCAATGATCTCCATTGAATAAAGCAAAATATTGTGTTCATGAGATATGAAAGTGATTATTTCTTAATAAACTTTGTTTTGTTTTATAATAAATCTCCTTGCATGAGTACTTGTCCTTCTTCATGAAGCGTCGGCAGTTTGCTACATGGCATTTATGGATTTAGGCAAGAGGAGAGCATCATCTGTTTCTGTGTCTGTCTTGCTCTCAGGTCTGTTGTTTCACATTGCTTTAGGCCAATCAGTCACAAGTTAAATCACGAATCCCAATGAACTTTATGAATCCAAGTAAAACACTACCTAAGTCATCAATTATTCTTCTGCAATCTGCCCAATTTGGCTGAAGCAATCCAAGTGTTCAAGACCCTCTGTACCTTATTTCTCTTCACTCCTGGCTCCCAGGAGCTTAAACAGAAACAGAAAAGCAAATCATATGGCTGCTTTCCATCATTCTTTACACTTCAGATATGAAACTTTTTTTCTTTAAATGTCTCCAAAAAAATTGTTAGTTTCCATCTTCCTTCGTGTCCATTACAGTGAATTCTCTGGGTGCAGCAGCCATGCAAACCTGAAACATAACAGAAGGTTTAGTTGTGACTACATTTAGTTTGAGTTACATGGGTTAGCCATTTCTGACCCAGTGAATAGCCTTAACTTACAAATAAAGTGCACTTCTTTACTCTTTTTTGCCTCAAGCCATGAAAAAGTAATATCTAAATCTCCAGTAAGAAAGAGCAAGCCTCGGAGTAAATTGATGGTTTGTTTGATGTTTGATGTTTTTTATTCAACAGATTAAATTTGTGTAGAGACATCAAAACAAATAAGCGAAATACTTTAATAAAAAGAGGGCTTCTGCTTCCAGTAAATCCAATATATGTCACATGCCAATCAAAATTCCTTTTTTAACATGATAGTATAAAAATAATAATAGGTAAACTAGTCTCCTAAGACATGAGAGCTCATTTACCACCACAGCTGCAGTTGTGACCACGCTAAAATGGAGGCAGTTGTTGCACACATTGAAGTCATTCATTAAAGGTACTTAATCAAGCAGAGGTCTTATCAGAGATGTAAGGAGACTCTTCTGGAGTATTAGTCTGTGCATGCATCAGTCTTAAATCGCTGATGCTCTTTGTCATGTCCCCCTGCTCCTGAGACTATTTAAGGATCCTGACCATGCACCTCAGTGCTTGGCTATCAAGTTTCCTACCTTGTGAGCCAGGCATAATTTGATGATTGTCTGCTGTTGTGACATCTGCCTGACTCAGCTCGTACTGATCAGACCTCTGCCTGTTGACATTTCTGAATCTTCGCTGCCCACCCTGCCCTGCCCTGCCCTCGGATTCCCTCAACTACTGTAACTTCCTCTGCCTTTGGTACTTCCCTTGGCTTGACTTTATCAATCTCCACTTATTGGCCCTCCATTTCAAACCCAGGAAGGTTAAGTTTTGTGCAAGTTGCTTCTACTCTTCTCCAACATTTATACTTGCTAAATGATGCTATCATTCCTTAAGTCAAGGCCCATTTGTATACAAGGAGGTTATAGGAGACACTGGTCAACACTGCCACAAAATTGAAAAGAACACTTGAACTCTTCTAAGTAGAGGATATCCTGCATGGAGTCTATTGTTTGCACAATTTAGAAAACAGAGACACTGTACTGCACAATGCCAACATCAATATTATTTATGGACTAAGGGCCTACACGTGGGGTACTCTATGAATAAAACTGATTCAACTAGAACAAATGCCCTATATGACAATTTTAGTTCTCTCACCGTCTTTATCACTGTTTTGTTTTTCATATTAATAATTTGTTTCTATATATATATATATATATATATATAAAATCCCTCCAATGTCGGCACTCCAGAATCAGTCACGCTTGAGTCAGAAGATCAATATCATAAAGGTTTATTAGGATAGACCTCAGGTCTATCCTAATAAACCTTTATGATATTGATCTTCTGACTCAAGCGTGACTGATTCTGGAGTGCCGACATTGGAGGGATTTTGTATGTGTTTACAGTCTGGCACCCGGCCCTTGCAGCATTCATGGTCGTGCGTTCCTGCTCGTCCAGATATATATATATATATATATATATATATATATATATATATATATATATATATATATATATTTATATATATATATATATATATATATATATATATATATATATATATATATATATATATATATATATATATATGAAAAGAAAGACCAGCAACACCAGGATTTTGCCAAAATTGAAAAAGTGTTATTGCATATGTGTGGGATACATATGCAATAACACTTTTTCAATTTTGGCAAAATCCTGGTGTTGCTGGTCTTTCTTTTCATATATATATGCTTTCTTACCGTGCACCTAGGTATTGTTCCTAGACGGAGTGCTGTCCACAACTTCAATATATATATATATATGTGTATGTATATATATATATATATATATATATATATATATATATATATATATATATATATAAATTGCAATATACATTTCTATATGTTTTATTACTTTTCAATACTCACGTTGATATTGATATCACTATATCTTTCAAATTCTAGGAAAATAGTAAAAGGCAAAAAGAACAACTATGTGAACAATTTGATTATCTGTATGCTATTTTGGAACAAAGAAAGGGGGAACTGAGCCAAGCAATCACCAGAGACCAAGAAGAAAGGCTTGAATATGTCCGATCATTAATGAAAAAATATGGCAGCCACACGGAGACTGTTTCAAAGCTTGTTGAATCAGGAATTCAGTTTATGGATGAGCCAGAATTAGCAGTATTCCTACAGGTATGCACAATTCCTGTATATGTAAAACTCTTAATTTTTTGTTCGCTTACATTTACAAATTTTATTAAAATCCCCCCAAATTGTCATAAACACCTACTCTTCATGATAAGAACGAAGAATGAAATTATCTTTGTTTGGCCAGATAATGGATTTTTGGTTAAGCTCAATAACATTATTATTGTCTAACAATATTATTGTGATTGTTGTTGCAAATAAAACATGTCAGTTATCATTGCTTTGGATTGAATAACACCAAGGGATTCAAAATCTGGCACAAAGTGCAGTGGCAGGTCCAAGACAGCACTGTTCATGCCATTGCCAGGATTCTATGCAATATTCACCCACCGGTACTTCCTAATTTATGGGGCCGATTCACTAACTTCGAGTGAAGGATTCGAAGTTAAAAAACTTCGAATCTTGAAGTTTTTTTGGGCTACTTCGACCATCGAATGGGCTACTTCGACCTTCGACTACGACTTCGAATCGAAGGATTCGAAGTAAAAATCGTTCGACCATTCGACCATTCGATAGTCGAAGTACTGTCTCTTTAAAAAAAAACTTCGACCCCCTAGTTCGGCATCTAAAAGCTACCGAAGTCAATGTTAGCCTATGGGGAAGGTCCCCATAGGCTTGGCTAACTTTTTTTGATCGAAGGATATTCCTTTGATCGTTGGATTAAAATCCTTAGAATCGTTCGTTTCGAAGGATTTTATCGTTCGATCGAAGGAATAATCCTTCGATTGTTCGATCGTACTATCTGCCCTAAATCCTTCGACTTTGATATTCGAAGTCGAAGGATTTAAGTTCCTAGTCGAATATTGAGGGTTAATTAACCCTCGATATTCGACCCTTAGTGAATTGGCCCCTATATGTTTGAATGACATGACTCCATATCTGATCTTAATTGACCTTCAAGTTGGTCTATCAGGGATATCTAAAAGAATAGGCATTATAGGCATTATCCCCAGATCTGCACTCTACATTTCTTTAGAGGTGAATATTGCACAAACCTTTAATTAATAAAACTTTTTGAAAAGTTAATAAGAAATAACTGTAAAATATGTCTTATTATCCAGCTCATCTGTTCATGTGTCACAACTTTATATCTGCATCTTGCAAATGACTCACGTTTTATTATTCAGATGTTTAAAATTAAGTTGCTTGTTTTTTCATTATCAGGAACTGATATAACATATTTTTATTTTTACAGAATTCTAAAACCTTGCTACAGAAGTAAGTATGCTTTTTATAAAGATATAAACCCATTATAATTCTTTATTTATGGCACCAAAATATATGCCACAATGCATTACAGAGATTATACAGAGATTATGACCCCAGTGATATTTAGCATCCCTCTCACATTCCTCACCTTATGGTCAATTTTATCTTGAGCCAATTAACTTGTCTGTATGTATTTGGAGCGTGGGAGGAAGTTGGGGAACTAATAGGAAACCTACACAGACATGGGGAGAGCTTACAAACCCTTTGCAGATAGAGCCCTGCTTGAAATTTAACCTAGGACTCCACTCATTGCACCATCATGCTGCCAATAATATTTAAGATAACATAATAACCCATTTTACTATTTACCCTCTTTGCCCCATGGGGGGTTATATAATCAATAACACATTTTTACACAAATAACTGCATAGTTTCTGATCTTCTAAACATGCAGTAAAATTACTTTTCAGAATGACAGAGGCATCAAGTGGATTTCAAATGGAAAAAGTTGAAGCTGGATACGAAAATATGGATCATTTCACAGTGGATCTAAACAGAGAAGAAAGAATAATACGAGAAATCGACTTTTATAGAGGTATGCTACTGGAATGACTCCAGCCTGATGGTTTTCATCATCATTTTGGGATGTTTCTTAGATTTTGCATATAAAGGAGCTCATTCTTTACTTTGTTTATGGATTTTATACCGAACAAGCCATAGAGACAGTATGGAGCAGATTAAGCAAGCCAAATTCATGGAGCAGACAGTTTCAGACATTCTCCCAATCAGAGCACAATAAAAGCCGGCCTCTTCCTATGCATTTTGCTTAGTCTTAGTTATATTTTATCCTCTAAATACTTTCATTAAATGTGGAAATATTTTTTAGAGATTCCTTTAACACATATACTAGAACCAGTGAACAGCCAGCACATGTTTCCATTGCAAGTTGATGTGCTGAAGATAATGGTATCCTTTCCATTCTTCCTAAGGAATGATTGTGTCTTCTCAGTACAAACTTTTAATAAAAGAAGCCCCAGAGACTTTTTAGCATTGACTTGAATGTATTTGCATACAATTATTACCGCAATCCCCTCTTTTGTAAAAACAAGCCTAATATTGACTTGTCGCATTCTCTTTAGTAATGTCGACTCTACCCCATCCTCTGCTCAATATTCTTTCTTGTGCAACTACCAAAAAAAAAAAAACCCTATGGAGCAAATTTATCAACATTTGAGATCTTGGCTATTTTTGAATTTGAGTTTCCAAAACTCAAATATTTATTATATATTAAGTGCAAACCCCTGTAGAAGTCAATGGGAGGTGTATTTTCAAATTTAAAGCAATTCTTGGAATTTAACACACAAAATCAATTTCTTAAGGTGGCCAAACACAGGTAGATCCGCTTGTTTGTTGATGTTGCCAAACAAGCAGATCTCTCCCAGATATGCCCCCATTGAGGTGGGCGATATCGGACTGATCTGATCCTGGGCCCTAGGGCCCAACTATCGGGTCAGAATGGAGGCCATACTTGCGGTCAGATCGCAGGACCGCATCAACGAACAGATGCGGCCGTGATCCTACGGGGTTTTTTACCCGACTTTTGATCGGGGATGGCCATCAGAGGGCCCCACATATGGGCCAATAAGCTGCTGACTCAGTCTGTGGGCAGCTTTTATCAGCCGTGTATGGGGCCTTTACACTCTTTAGCTGCAACATGACCAGTCTGCCCACCCTCACTGATCTGGTAATGTCGGTGAAAGTTTATATTATTATGGTATAAAATGTGTATTTTTTAGTATACATCCCAATGCAAATACACATACAGCTACACATTTAAAGGATTCATTTATTTGTGCTTGTGCTGATTTGAATAGTACCCCACAAAATGGCAAAGAAATAAATTCAGTTGTGTATATGAATGGCTTTTTATAGTAACTGATTTCCATTGCACAATTTTGCACAATCTATCTCTGACAAATACTCTAAAATGAATTTCCATTAAGGATATACTGAATGTTTTCCTAATAGTGTCTTTCACATATGTGTTTCATATAATTTTGAGGTTGCCTAATAATCCCTAAATTCATGGCCTTACAATGAACTCCACCTGTGAGCAAACACTGCCAATTTCCTCATTATGGCTTAATCCTTTTGTACAGAAGAAATATTATACCTAGTGCCCACTATTATGCCTAATACCCTCTTGTCATTAGCAGTCAGTGAGACATTGCTGGCAGTGCCAATTCTTTGTTTATTAATAACTAACAGGTTATTAGAGCGATGCACCAAAGCCAGGATTTGGCCAAAAATGTAGTGTCCAGCTGAACCAAATCTGAACCTTAAATAAAAATGTAAACACTAAAAACAAATTAATGTAAAATTGCTCAAAGTGCTTTACTGAGCACCATTGCCATTTACTTTTTTGGGGAGTGTTTGAGGCATTAGCATAATTAGAATAATTTCTATGATGTTACTCTGCTTCGTAGAGTTTAAAAACGGCTCATATCTTTAAGCTAGAAAAAAAATATTACATATTAATAGTTACAGTAATTAATGGAAATTGCAGAGCACTTTTACATTGGTTTGATGGGTTTACATTTCCTTTAACATCAGCAATAACCAATATAAAAGGGATAGTGTCATTGGAAAACAAGTTTTTTACAAATCACATCAGTTTACAGTGCTGCTCCAGCAGACTTCTGCACTAAAATACATTATTCAAAAGAGCAAACAGATTTTTTTTATATTTAACTTTGAAATCTTACATGGGGCTAGACATATTGTCAGTTTCCCATCAGCCTCCAGTCATGTGACTTGTGCTCTGATGAATTTCAGTCACTATTTACTGCTGTACTGCAAGTTTAAGTGATCAACCCAATTCTCCCACAGCAGCCTAACAATAGAACAATGGGAAGGTAACCAGATATCAGCTCCCTGACACAAGATAACAGCTCCCTGGTTGATCTAAGAACAGCACTCAATAGTAAAATCCAGATCCCACTGTGACACATTTAGATACATTGAGCAGGAGAAACAACAGCCTGCCAGAAAGTAGTTCCATCCTAAAGTGCTGGCTCTCTCTGAAAAGCACATGGCCAGGCAAAATGACCTGAGATGGCTGCCTACACACCAATATTACAACTAAAACAAATACACTTATTGGTTCAGGAATGCACATTTATATGGTAGAGTAAATTATTTGCAGTGTAAACAGTGTAATTTAGAAATAGAAACGACACCATAAAAATCATGACAGAATCCCCTAAATGCTCAGCTAAGCCAAATTCAAACCCTTAGGCTATGGGCACACAGGATGAAGGCCCCGGCTGTTGTCAGCCTGATCAGTGCCCCTACTCCATTGATCTAAACTCGATCAGCCTGTGTGCGCTCACAGACAGTGGAGCTGAAGCTGAGGTCTGAGAGCTTTTGCTTATGGGCCTCAATACCATTCTTTATCAAACACATTGAACAAAGTAGTTTATCTTCTAATTTTCTCATTAAATAGAAGAGGAGGAAGAAGAGGAGGAAGAAGAAGCAGCAGCAGATGATGAAGATTCTGAAGGGGTTCACACAGAGTCTTCAGGGGAAGAAGATGTAGCAGAAACATTTGCACAGACATCCCAGCTTGAAACCACTGAACTCGATAACACAGCTGAGGCGCTACCTCCACCTCCAGAACTTGAAGTCAGTACTCCATCTGCTGCTGTCCCTCAGGTAAATCCTATTACACTGTATAGAACCTACTGATAATATATGGGATTGAGTTATATAAATGGGGGCCTTTATCTATAATGTTAAAAGGCCATTTTACTTTAAATTGCTAAATATGGCTATATACTGTACTACACTGTATCCAAAAAAGGAGTTGGGCCAACATTGCCCTGATGAAAATCACCTCTGGTACTTATATTTTTTGACAGTTTTTTGCATTTTCCAGTTATTTATTGGTAAGATGTCAGTATTCTGCTATTTTTTATCCCCTGTCTTTTTGCAAGCTATTATCAGCATTGATTTTTATGTGAACGAGCCATCTTTATAATGACATTAGTCTCCCTTTCTCAAATATTCCCCTGATGTCATTTCTGTCCCATGACTCACTAAAATTAGTGTATTATAGTAAATAAAGTACCCCCAGTTGCAAAATATGAGGATATTAGAAGTAACCTCTGAGTTCCATGACCAGGACTTCAGCCTCATGTTTTTATATGGTCATTAAACTCTTAGGTAACTTATTATATCCTTATATTTTAAAACCAGCATTTTTGGTTTATTTAATGTTTACATGATTTTCTGATAGACTTAAGGTTTAAGGGTCCAAATTACAGAAAGATCCATTATACGGAAAAGCCCAGGTCCCGTGCATTCTGGATAACAAGTCCCATACCTGTATTGGAAGAAGCCTATATTCAGACAAATTCACTCTAATGAAGTGAATTTAAATAAAAGTAGTTCTTGTTTCTTAAATATAAATCTGTCATTTTGATGTTTTATGACTTATCATGTGGTGCATAGGTGCATAAATAAAGTTTATTACACAGATCTCTATGCAAAAGGGAGTACTCTAGGTTTAGCTGCAGAGCCTTAATATCCAGTTCAGTATCCAGCAAAGCTACATATTGTATAAGTGTACTTGCCACTTCCAGGGTGTGTCGGACTGGCCCACCGGGAAACCAGGAAAACTCCTGGTGGGCCCAGGTGTCAGTGGGCCCTCATGCTGGCATATTTCAAGGTCATTCTTTATTTCTATGAGAACAAAAAGGCTAAATAGATGGGGTAATAGATTATAGTATTTAAAGAAAAGAGACTAGGAGAATAGAGGTTGAGTGAGAAGAGGAAGAATAATAGTACTTAGACTGGGCCCCTGGTCTCCCAGTCTGACACTGAGTACAGTATATCTGTCTATAGCCAAGGAGGTCAGTTATTTTACATACAATGTCTGAACGACTGGAGTCTGAGTTGATTAACACTTCTTAATCTCCATAATCAAGAGCATTTTTTTAATAATTGAATTTCAC
Source organism: Xenopus laevis (assembly GCF_017654675.1). Lineage (NCBI taxonomy): Eukaryota > Metazoa > Chordata > Amphibia > Anura > Pipidae > Xenopus > Xenopus laevis. The sequence continues at coordinate 126,980,906 of NC_054381.1, forward strand.
TGTAATAAAAAATAACATCCATATGGTAAACCAACCAGGTTGTACTGCATGCTGTAGTCTGGTAGACTTTCCAAATTAAGGGAAAGATAACCTGAAAACAAAAATATCATCAAAATCCTTAATGTGCCAAATAATTTGACTTCCTTATATAGGAATACTCATATCATTGTGTGAAGCTGCTATAAGAGTCTGCAGACTGAGGAATAACAAGTCTGTGTATTGTGAATTGGTGCCCAAAATGTAACCAAAATGAGAAACTGCTTTATGAAGAAGCTGAATTGTAGCTTCCTCTTTGATGTCTTTTTACTTGCATTTAACCAGTTCCACATATAGATCTTTTATAGCCTGAATTCACAACTGCAGTTGTCTACAATGAATCTCATCTGTAAGTTGGACATCCATCTGGTCTTGCTGCAAAATCACTAAACTACTCTGAGTTTTGTGCTAATGACACATATTTAATCCCTTCTGCCATTGATAAACAAAAATGTGTCCCCAAGAAATCCTGAACAACACATATGAGATAAAGGTGATCTTGGTGAATTCCTTGGCATATCTGATTTCCATCAGATTTACCAAGATTGTTTATGAGTGTGATAGACACAGATTATAAGCGTGATTTCGCCATTCAATGGGCTTTACTTTACAGTATCATCAAATTCCCCATTACGACTAGGAGATCATGTCATGCAGTATTTATGCATTTAAGGGCATCTAGCCAATTATTTAATTTATTATTCAATTTATTCAGTATACTATATAAATGTTTCAGGGAGATGTACTCTATTCCACTTTAAATGTGATTGGGACACTGGTTGTAAAATTCAGTTTGATATGTATCTGAGTACAATTTCTAGCAGCTACAGTATTAGGCTTTTTATTACTACAGGTATGGGACCTGTTATCCAGAATGCTCAGGACCTGGGGTTTTCGGATAATGGATCTTTCCGTATTTTGGATCTTCATACCTTGAGTCTACTAGGATCATTAAACAGACATTAAATAACCCCAATAGGCTGGTTTTGCCTCCAATAAGTATTAATTATATTTTAGTTGGGATCAAATACAAGCTACTGTTTTATTATAACAGAGAAAAAGGAAATAATTTTTTAAAATTTGGATTATTTGGATAAAATGGAGTCTATGGGAGAAGGCCTTTCTGTAATTCTTATGAATAATGAGTTTCCGGATAATGGCTCCCATGCCTGTATTATAAATACATGTAAATACATCATCATGAGGCTTTATTATCTGTATAAATGAAATTACTAGTACTGGTAATAATGTTATTAGAAGTGTAAAATATTTATCAAATTTACTCACCATTTTTTTCTGCTTTGTTAGCAACTCAAAAAATATTTAGATAATGGGTACAGAATGGAAATGTTACAAGGCTCTATTAAAACCATTCTATTTACCTAACAAAGCAATTTGATGCTTTTGGTTTAGCTCATTCTCATTAGGTACTGTAAATGGAAAAGCAATACACTGTATGAACATAAGCTTTCAGATTTCCTCATTCATGCCAAAATATAACTGTTCTTTTTTTTTTTTACTTTATCTGTTCCGATAAAGGGCGAGGTTGAGCCAAGTGATATTCAACAGGCCTCTGAGTCTAACACTCAAGTGCCGTCAGCAACAGAAACCACTGATCCCTTGCTTTATCCTAGTTGGTATAAGGGCCAAGCACAACAAGAATCCAGCACAAACAAAGTCGAGTTGGGTGATGCTCTGGGTCCTGTAGATCAGTCAGTTCCTAAGGAAATAACCGTAAAGAATGATCTTTCGTCAGTAACCCTTAAAGAAAGTTCAGCAGAGGCTGGAAAGGACACCAGCTCATCTGCAGCAATTCCACAGGTCAGTGATTGTCTCCATGTTGCAATTGTTTGACAGTGTGACATAGGTACAAGCCTTTCACAAAGAAGACATTCGATTCTTATACTGCTCAGAACACTTGCTTGCTAATAAATATGTTTTGGCTGCTCTCAGGTTTGCTTTTGCAAAGATTCACAAGACTAATTTATCTTACCACTTCCTGCTGTGTCCTGCATTAGTGAATTATAAATCCCCAACAACAACAAAATGAGCCCACAACCTTAACATAGCCAAATGATATTAATGCTCCTAAAAAGATTTAAGGTCTTCCATCTCCCAAATGCATATTAAAATAGTATGTCTGTCAGTGATATAGAAGATGCACATTTAGAGCCTTGTTTCTCTCATTGTTGATAACATTTAACCTCCATACAGTATGGGGCCCATTTACTAAGGGTCGAAGTGAATTCAAAGTGAATTTTCGAATTCAAAAACGTTGAATTTAGAAGTAATTTTTGGGTACTTCGACCATCGAATAGGCCAAATTCGACTTCAACTTCGATTCGAATTGGAAAAACTTCCAATATTCGACCATTCGAAAATCGAAGTCTCTTTAAAAAAACGTCACCATCGACACTTCGCCACCTTAAACCTGCCGAATTGCTATGTTAGCCTATGGGCACCTCCTAGAACCTACAGCCAACATTTGGCTAAGTTTTTAGAAGTCAAAGTTTTTTTTTTGAAAATCGTTTTATCGATTAAATCGTTTGAATCGTTCGAAACAAAGGATTTAATCGATCAAACAATTTTACTTCGATCGCATATGGCCATATTCGATCAAAAAAAAACTTTGACTTCGAAAATCGTATTACTGCAATTCGATGGTCTAATTTCAACGTTTTTTTCACTTTGAAATTCGAACCTTAGTAAATGTGCCCCCAAGTATTAAAAGGCAATAAGTTTGCCCCTCTGCTTCTGTGTGTGATGTCACATGTCTGAACTAATGCATACAAAGCTAAAATGCTTCTCTCTTAGCATGTTATATAAGCTCTCTGTAACACATACCAGACACATTTTACTTAAATACTATATGGCCAAAAAGTCTGGACACCTGCCTGTCTAACATCTCATTCCCAAACCAAAGGGACTAATATGAAGTTGGTTCTCCCTTTGCTGACATAGTAGCCTAGCTGAAGGTGTTCCACTAGGTTTTGGAACATTATTGTTGGGATTCTGGTTAAACTTCAGTTTGGTTGGGTTAGGGCTCCATGCAGGTAAGTTCTTCCAATCTCATCTCAGCAACCCATTCTGTATGGACCTTGCTTTTTGTTGATGGAGGTGTTAGAGAGGAGTCTTCACAAACAGTTACCATAATGTAGGAAGCAGAGAATTGGCACCAATGTTATTGTACCCTGGAGCCTTGAGGTTTGCTTAAATGCCTTTCCCTTCCTTCCCCCCTGGCTGTCACTCACTTTCTTCCTCACTTCCATTGGTCTGTCTGCCCAAATTCCTTGGAACTGTGTCCCCCATGCCTACCCCTAGTTCTGTCCCTGATTGTTACACTGTTCACAGATCTATTTTTCAAAAAAGAAGATAAAGGGAGGTATCCAAAAAAAACTATTAGCGTAAATTTGTCCTATGTCAATCATCCATAGCAACAAATCAGTATTTAGCCATAACTGGTGTAATGTAAGCATATTTATGATTGGTTGCTAGTGGTTAGCGGGACAAGGCCAGCCTTGATACATTTGCATTTAGCCACTGAATTGATGCATATATTATCTGCATCTCATTGCTTTGTATGCTACCAATTATGCATACTGTGTAAACACTGCAATATATCATTACACACTGCATTACTTTATTACACATTGTATTGCAAAATACAAACAACATGACATGACAACATTGACAAGTTCAAATTCAGCAATTTCATAGGAAATATGATATTGAATATCTACAAGTGATAAGACTTCCGGACCCACTCGGTCAGCTATCCATTAGCTATCAACAACATTACCCTAGTGGATCTCAGAAATAGCCTTTACCTCGCAATGCTGTCAGGAATAGAACTGCTTTATCATGGGGCTATTTAAAATCCCTTATCCTTTTACAATTCCAGTTTCTCTGTGGAAAAGGGCCAAGTGAAGCCTTGCACTATTTTTATGCTGGCATTTCTTCAATCACCAGGTTTATCAAAACATAATACATTTTCTTTCTCCAAAACAGTTGCAAGAGAATGTGTTGTAAAACAAGACATGCCCTTTAAATAACAAATACGTGACTGGGATACGTACACACACAAACAGCAGATGTTCCCTGGCAGCAGAGAGTGTGGAAGGGCTCCAGCCCTGTTCATCTACATGGGGAGAGAAAGAAAGACGTACAAAATGTTCCTTTATATATTACATATGTGTTTCCCCCCAGAATAGGTATATTGTACATCAAATAAGATCCTGCCTACTGTTTCTAATAAAAAAAAAAAAGATTATTTGCTAATGGTTATTTAGTTACATTTATTGCCTTTGATTGTTCTTTCTGTACAACCAATTTTTTTCACACTACACTTTGTGTGGCCATGCCCATTTTCATACCCATCAACGCTCAAAACAATATTTCTCGGTAATATTTTTTAATAAGTGAAAGGGAAATTATATAATAATAAGAGTGAATGCTCAGCCACACATGCCCAGAGTTATATGAACACCTAGGGGCCCATTTACTTAGTTTGAGTGAAGGAGTAGATATATATATATATATATATATATATATATACACACACAGTATATATATATATATTAGTGAAAGTCTGTTTAAATTGCTTCTGCATGGTCTGAGGCTTCTTTGTTACATGCTTTTTACTATGTCCAGCTTCAGCAGTGTATAATGAATGTATTTGTGCAGCTATGTGTGCATTGTTCCCGATAACCTAACACTGTTTTCCCTTGCCTTTAAAATAAAAATAAATGGAAGGTTCCAGCTATCTGTTCATAAGGCATTAGTGCATAGATGTTAGAACTAAGGACTAAATATGGTGATTGATCCAAACAGGTCCTTAAGGTTCACATACATAAAGCCAGCAGTTGCCAAAACTCATCCCCATGCCTACCAATGACATTTCTGGTTCCCCTGTAGGCATTAATGTTATAAGGTGAACAGTGGAAGCCCCTCAGTAAATAAAAGAGACTACAGTGGGACAGAAGATATCACCCAACTATTGTTATCATGATTCCCTTCCAGTGGTATAACCTGCCCTGTCAGTGCAAACCAACATACTGTTCTTTTATTCATCCCCATCTATAAAAAAAAGGGTTGTGACCCAATATTCGGTGACAGAGCAGTTTAGAGTGAGCTACACTGATCTCCTTTAATGCAAAGAGAATCCCTTAACAATGCTAAAAGGGAGTCAAGAAAAGGGAGCGACAACATTTATTCTAAACCAAATGTTGCTTCAAAGCAATAAAGCAGTTCAGATACTGAAATGCAACTCACAGGAAGTTCTTTGTTGAGCTTGCCAGCTTGATAGTGTGCATTTTACTGTATAGTAAACCGTATATCTATACAGAGATTGTATAAATGTCAATTGTGAAGAATGTTTCTTATTCCCTCACAGGAGTTAGCACTCTGCTTATCAATTCTGGCTTTATTTTTCATTCTGCGTCATCTCTGGAATCAGATTCAGTATATGATATTTACTATCATGGGTACGAAAGACTTTATTTTATTTACTAACATTTCATTGTTCTATTTCCCACTGATTTCCAAACGATAATCTTTGAGTAACTAAAATTTGTGCCCACTGTAGGACTATCATCAGTATGACTCCATTAAACTGGGTATTTGCAGTGTGCTATTAATTCCGTATTTTTTTATATTGATATTGAAGAGAAATAACTTTACTAAAGCAACAAATCAGTGAAGGAACATGTTATTCCTTATTAAGTGCCAGGTGCAGGATTTATCCACGTCAATTAACGGTTCAACGAATACTAAGTGGTTTAAAACTATCCTTGTAAATGCAAGGAGAACTAAAGCCTAACTAAAGAAGTAGCTGGAAATGTTGTACATTATGTTTTGGGCTTCTGTAACAGCCCAAGGCAACCACAGCCTTTTATCAGTAAATATCTGTGTCTCCAAAGATGCCCCAGTAGCTCCCCATCTTCTTTTCTGCTGATTCACTGCACATGCTCTGTGCTGCTGTCACTTAGGGCTCTTACTCACGCGCGTTTCCGTTTTTCGTCGTTCAGCCGCAGGGGAGCGCAGGAATAGACGCATTTCATTATTTCAAATGGGGCTGTACTCACACAGGCACATGTAGGCGCCGAACGCAGATTGAGACGCAACATGCTACATTTTTCCTGCGTTCGGCGCCTACACGCGCCTTTGTGAGTACAGCCCCATTTGAAATAATAACTCACAATATACAGTACACATAGAATAGAAATGTCACAATATAAGTCTGAGGCTGAACAGTGAATAATAATTGATACATTCTCAACACAATTGGCTTTAGAATTTAATAATCAGCTTAATAGACAGGCAACCCTCGTTTTCTGCTTGATGATTTGTGTCGACCCCTAAGCTTAGCTTCTCAACAACACAAAATCCGGTGACAATTTTGAAGGCGTGGGTCATTACTACTATAGGCTGGTTCATTAAGTTCAATATATAAAATAGGGCATTTCTACCCTTATTTATTTTTAGTGTGTAGTTCTGCTTTAAGTTTGAATTTTAATTGAGAATGAGCTTTTAATTGAGCTTTTTCTCAAAAATAGAAGATTTTGATTGATTTTGGAGATTAAGTATTTTTCTGTTTCCCAGGCAGAAAACCTACTGCACAAACCTGTAGTATTTTGCCTAATCCAAACTATCCAACATGTAACTGCTTCAAACTATGCAACTTAGAACTGAAGATCCAAAGAATATGGAGAAAATAAAGCGTGCCCACAAAATGCTTTAATCCTAGTTCTAAAAGTGGTGGTTCTCCGTTGAGTTAACTTTTAGTATGTCATAGAATTCTAAGAAACTTTTCAATTGGTCTTCATCATTTATTTTTTATAGATTTTTTTAATTTTCATTTTCTTTCTTCTCACTCTTTCCAGCTTTCAAATAGGGGTCACTGACCCCATCTAAAAACAAATGCTCTGTAAGGCTACAAATGTATTGTTATAGCTACTTTTTATTTCTCATGTTTCTATTCAGGCCTCTCCTATTCATATTCCAGTCTTTTATTCAATTCAATGTATGGTTGCTAGGGTCATTTGGACCATAGCAACCAGATTACAAAAATTTCAAACTAGAGACCTGCTGAATAAAAAGCTTAAAAACTGAAAACCCACAAATACTAAAAAATACAGAAAGAAATCGCCAGCACTTAGTCTAACTCATGCTGTGGCATTGAGCAGCTGCTAGAAGCACCCTTGTGCCAGTGCTCGGTCTAACCCACAATCTGGAGTTAACCAGCTGCTGTAAACGATGAAAAGCCAATATTTGCACACAAAAAGAAGGAGGTAATAATAAAAAATGAAAACCAATTGCAAATTGTCTCAGACTATCACTCTCTACATCATACTAAAAGTTAACTCAAAAGTTAACTTTATGCCTAGTTGCCCCCTCTAGCCTGCCCATCATGAGTACAGTGTCACTGATACAGGCAGAGCTGTATTCATGCAATAAGCACAGATCCTTGGTCTGCATTCCATTCCAGAGCACAAGGTCCTGCACCTCTAGGTGCTTGCTCCCAGGGGTAATTGCAACAATATTTTGCCCTTTGCACTGTGCTTCATAATTGACTCTTTCTATATATGTAATTTGTCTATACAGACTTTCAGCTGTGCAGGAGGCAAAGCAACAGAGAGAGAGCCGGGAAACAAGTTTGGGGGAGTGACATCTAGTGGTGTGTGTCGATTGTAAGGGTTTCAGCAAAAATAATGAAAGTGCATTAAGAGCACAATTCAGTCAGGGTTTAAACAATGCCCTTTAAATCGTCAGACCCTGGTTCATGGATTTTGCTTTGCTTTTCTTGGCAAGTCAGGTTTTTAAATGATTATCCACATTAAGCAGGCAATCATTTGCCTTTCAAACCTGCTCACACAATTCATCTTCTTGCCAATAATGCCCTTTGCTGCTGCCTCACATAATATATGCCCTTCCTCTTTCTCTCAGCTTAAAACAGATTCATTCAACCCCCCCTTTTTTAAGTTATTTTAAAAATAAACAAAAAATACTACTTTGCCACCCTCTCATGTATCCTCTCTAAGAACTATAAGAGCACCTATAGGCGTTGCAATGCCTTAAATAGCTTTAACCCTTTCAGCACTGGTGCTCGGCCCTTTGATCTGTGCCACTAGTTGCCATGTAAACAAATGAGCCTCATACATCAAAGAGCTGAAACACAGAGTCTAAGGTGCCAGCATGATGGTGCCATATATTCTTGCATTAATGTCATTTAAAAGTTTGAAGCAGAAAAAAATGGAATGCACAGAGGTCATGTTCCTCAACTTAAAGCAGTCACATATGTTTCACAGAGTACCCCTTAAATAGTGTTTGCTATTCCTTTTGGATTTTTCAGGACCACCTTCAGTAACCATAATGCCCCATATTATTAAGGTAGCAGGGCCCACTGGTCACCTGGGTCTCCTGGGGGTGGGCCGTAGAGATGAAACATGGCTTGCACTCTAACAAACCCCAAAGTACAGGCTGAGTAAAAAAAGTAAAAATGTATTCAAACAACATGTTCACCGTACATTATTCAGGTCCCTCAAATGCTATGAAGGAAAATTGCTTTTCAAATCCAACATGTTTGCTGGTGAGTTTTTACTGTTTCAATTAATTGGGTCTTTATTCTCTATAATTCCTAGGTGGTGGGCCATGCCAACAAGTAAAATAGGGGCCCCAGTGCAAAAAATATTTTGTAGGGGTGGCATGCCAAGCAGCCACATTCTAATTTTTTCAGGGGCACCCAGAACTGGCAAATGCATGCCCTCTGGCCTGGGGTGGCCAAGTTTGAAATCCAGGCTTGGCCCCAGCCACTCCCTGGATATGCCAAAAATCACTCTTTTCCATCTTGAAGCCCCCCCCAACACAGGCCCCTGACCGCATCGGCCCCTGTACATAAGTTATGGTGGCCCTGCAATTATTGGTGTACATTACCCATTTGATGCACCTGTCTGGATAGAGTCTGGATAATTCTAATAATTATAATCTACTACAGACGTAGCAGGGTTGGAGATACTAAGGGTCACCTAACACTTGCCATTTTCAAATGAGTCTCTCTGCTAAATTCTGCATTAGAACCATTTACTCCTAGTCTGTAACAAAAACTCTTAGTCTGTAACAAAAGCTCTTTAGCAGTTAGCATTAAAGCTGTCCCTAGATTTTCAAGGAAACTTCATAAATGAGGCTGGCCTCTTATGGGGCGATACTGGTCTATAGGATAGGGTGGGAAATATTCTGGATCATAGGAACTGGGGAAGCAGTGTGCTCCATTTTTATCAGAGGAGGCCTCTAATAGAGCTGTGAAGTTGTTCCTTGGGGAATGATGGCAACCAGTCTTAAAAAGTGTTGCATTACAAGGTGATCATGCCTCCGAAACAAGTTTGTTGGCCTTGTGGGTTTGGATTAACTGCTGACAGATCTCCATTTCAGCTCCATTTGTGCAGAAACCAAAACCAACGCCTCCCAGTCTAAAGTATCAAACTATTGAAAATTCAGTCGCATTTGGCTTTGGTGAGCATTACCCATGAATCCTAAGTACCCGAGGGCTATTCAGGGAATAATAAGAAATACAAACGGGATTGCTTTGACTACTGAAGTAAACAATAAAAAAGTTTCCTTTAATTATATTACCTAGTGTAAATAATACATTAGGTGTTTCTTCATTAGCTTTACAAAAAACTGTCATAAAATGAATATTGCAGCATAGCAGACTATGCATCGCAAATGACTCGATGCTGTCATTGTTGTATTACTGAACGAGTCAGGATTAGTTATCTTTCTCAGCGGTGTTTTGCAAAACTAGTTAATTATAGTTCCATGACTCATATTTCTGTCTGACTTTACAAGAACCAAATCTTCATATGCTTCACTTGTAAATCAAAGAGCATTAACCTGCTAATGAAGGGTAAGCAAAAAGCTACAGAAATGTGACGGATTGTCTGAAGTTCACTGACCAGTAATAAGGCCGCTATTAATAAAAGCCCCTTGGCGACAATAATAAATATGATTGCTTGAGTCTGTAACACCTTTTAAAGGAGCATTGGAGAAACTGTACTGTTCATACAGAGAGTACGAATAGAAGAATAGAAGGACAGAAGTAGATCGGGATGTAGGCAATGAATGAGCATTAAAAAAGAAATTAAGTTACCCTTAAAAAAGTGTGTTCAGATACTTAAATTGGGCACTATTGAAGTACGAAATACTCAACTCTCAAGGCATATTTTATAATTATCATATCTGTTATATGTATATATATATCTGCACTGAACTGCTGTGATACTTGAAAGAGAATTCCCACTCGTACAGAGGAAAGTGTGGTTTTTATATCTCAAGGGGGAAATATTCCCTGTTTAGGCTACAAAGTTCAGAGAAACATATTTCTAACCTTTCAAATGTCTATTTATTAACATGAATGGGAAATTTAATATTGCATTCTCTGCAAAGTTCAAAGAAATGCCATCTATAAATTGCAATGAAACAGTGCCCCCAGGGGCACGGCGATGATAAAAATTGTAGAGCGTTTGGTCTTACTAAGCAATAACTTTTGTGCTAAGCATATGTCAGTTACGGAGATATCCTTGAATTCAGCAAAAAACTCATATACAATTACTTCTGCCTTCCAAAAACCCTAATGTAAAGGAGCAGTACAACCTTTTTTTAATGAAGGGATGTGCTGTACAGATCTAACAGCTGATCAGATGAGGGGGTTTAACTTGTCTGGCAGATGCTTTGATCACAGGTAATAACCTACATTTCCAACATCAATGTCTTTTCAACATCACAATTCAGAATCAGGCATGTTTTGCTGCAGGCCCATAGTAAAATAGCTTGATTTTATAGCACCTTCAAATACGTAATAAAATCTAGGACTTAGAAGGTGCCACCTGTTTACCTCTCGTGTCTTCAGCCTGCTTGTGCAACCATGGCACAGGTTCAACCAAATGTGTCGTATTTTGAACGGGGTTAGCATGTACCGGTATGAGATCAGCTGTCCGGAAACCTATTCATCAGAAAGCTTCCTATTTACAAAAGGCATCTCCCATAGAATTCATTTTATCCAAATAAACCAAATTTTTAAAAATGGTTTCCTTTTTTTTTTTTGTAATAATAAAACAGTACCTTTTATAATTAATCCTTTATTAAAGGCAGAAACACCTATTGGGTTTAATTAATGGTTACATGGATTTCCTAGTAAACTTAAGGTTTGAAGAGCTAAATTATGGAAAGATCCATTAGCCGGAAAATCCCAGATCCCAAGAATTCTGGATAACAGGTCCCATACCTATAATCATGTATAGGCTTTCTTGGTAATAAAATGTTTTCTATGGTTATATGGTATAAAAGGAATAGTGGCACACCTTTCTCAACACCAAATGCAGGGGTGTAATTACAGAGGAAGCAGAGCCTGCGGGTGTAGGGGGGCCCAGGAGGTATAGGGGCCCCATGAGGCCAAAACATTAAGCATATTTAATATTTATTGGTAGAACAGGACAACCTCTGTATATGTTGGGCGCAGTAAACGCAGTAAAGCCCCCCCCCGGTCTGTGTGCATTTTCTTTGCGCTTGCGCGTGATCAGCCAAGGGGCACTGCAGGGGTGCGGGCCCTGGCCCAATTGCACCCTCTGCTCCCCCGGTAGTTACGCCACTGGTTGGGTGCTCTAAAATTAATTTGCTTTGGGGCCCAGTAACATCTGACAAAATCATTTTCTGTAAATTTGTAGGGACATGTCTGGTTACCCTTTATGAAGCATAATAGATTTCTTTGCAAATAGTTCTAAACTCAGAAGGGGAATTGTGTGGACGGGGAGAGAGTAAAGACTTACAGAGTGTGTTATTATGTACAGTAACCCCTATCTGTTCCTTCATTTAGAAATCAGTTGCACTTACAGGTATAGCTTAAAAGCAGAAGCACCGTCTCTTTTCTCAGCGGCAGTGACAAATAAAAGCTCAATTTAAGTTTTCTGAGTGTCTAGCTAATGTACAAAATAACACAATGTGACAGATAACGAGCTAGTTCTACTACACCAGTAAATATCTATTTATATGAAACTTATCGGAAACCAAAAATGGAATAGGAAATAGCTTATAATCTACAACAAAATTGTATTGCAGCGAGTATTAAAAACTATATATAAATTTATAGCTCAAAAAGATTTATAGCTCAAAACTGCTTTTTTTCTATCTCAATTACGACTTTTTTATAAAAATAATTTTCTATCCTGTGTAGAAATGGTATAATATAAATAATGAGATAGAAGCAAACAGCTAACGCAGTACATAGCAGCTTTAGAACAATAGAAGGTTACATTCTGCTTCGAAAAGTATGGAGTTTGAATTATCTCCGATTTATTTCCCTTGATAGATAACACACAGCACATCGTGGTTTTGTGGGGATTTCTTTATGCTGAACACAAAAGGAAGCCTGGAAAGACAATAAGTAATGACACAGCCGTTCCTGCACTTACCAGTGCTTTAAACCTCCTGATGCCTCACACGTGGGGCCAGATTCAGAGAATAAAGGACTCCTGGCAATAAAGGAAATGTGGAGCCCCCATCTAAAAGGGGTAGAAAATGTATAAATCAGTAATGTCTAACCTGCAACCCTCCAGCTGTGGTTGGACTACAATTTTCTGCATCCACCCTTGTTGGAGGGTTGACATCCCAATGTATAAACTGAAATATATTACACAGTATCCATTTATCTATTGTTTTCCCCTCAAGGCACCTCTGTTGCTGGAGGTCCATGGAAAATGGGGTCCATGAAAATTTTTCTGTATCTGCCCTGGTTGAAAGGTTGACATCCCCAATGTATAAACAGAAATATATTACACAATGTCCTTTTATCTATTGTCTTCCCTTTAGGCATCTCTGTTGCCCGGGGTCCATGAAAAATGTCCTATCTCTTAGTTTAAAATTGGCCCAATTCATATAAAAAAGTTCTGTGTCTTTTACTGTCCAAATATTTTTATTGCAAAATTATTGCTGAAAATAAAGCATATTTATTTCATCCTTTTATATTACAGTCACAAAGGCCCCCAAATTTAAGGCCAGACTACACAATTTTTTTTAAATCTAAAGTCTCCAAACATGGAACACACTTAATATTCTGGGTGTTATTAAATGTAATTGAAGCGGGAGATAATATACTTTACAGCTGTGTTTGAAGGTGGTTTATATAGGGGACACTGTGCCCAGTACATTGAGATTCCTGCAGAGTTGCAGTTGTGGGCAGTGGCGTAAACAGATGTTGCTGGGCCTCACAGCAAACTCAATTTAGGGCTCCAAAATATTGATGAGTTGGCCTATTCTACCAAGATATATTAAAATTGCTAATTAATTAGGGCCTCCCTGGGCCACCTACAATCCTGGGACCTCTTGCAACTGCAGGGTCTGCTTCCTCTGTATTTACAGCCATAGTATTGGATAGGAAGGTTGAGTGATGGCGGTAGGGTTGACACCTCTTCAATGTTGAACATGACAGATAGGTGCTATCCACTTCTGCAACACAATGTTAAAAAAAAGATCTACAGGCAGGCATATTTGTCTCAGTATAGTGACCACATGATTGATGCTTTCATTTATATTTGTGTGGGACCACTTACCATACATTATGCAAACAAACCTCAGATTCTGCATGTTTTGTGACACGGGGGATGCTGTAAAGTACTTTTGGGGGCAATAATGGAACCAAGAGGATGATGTCTGTTGCATCATTTCAAATGTGGCTACTTCAGTAATGTAGTAAACATGTTTGATCACAGTCTATTATAATATATTTGGGGATGGGCTCATTCCTATGTAAGTACACCTTAGAACTAAATACTGCATAGATAGCTGAATAGATAACAGGATAAGATGGAGACAGCAGGGGTAAATGACAATAGTAACAGTATTGCCTAACCTGTTGCTTTTTGAGTTGTCACAGATAAGTGGCAAAATTTCAGGCCCTGGTTTAGCTCATATAATGCAATATCCCTGCCATGAGCCATCCACCCTTAGCAATGTTTGTCAATGTTGTTTTACTTTAGCTCAGTGGTTCAATTCAGAGTGGTTCATAACAGGTTATAAATGAAAGTTCCAACTATCATTTGCTATGTGTCCCTCCCTGGAGAGCCAGGTTAAACAGACAGCCAAGCAATCGCTTCAAATTTATTCTGTTCCATGTGCTCCATCACCACATTGGGAAAGGTCCATACAGGCGAAGGACTCAACTCACTCTCACTTCCACTGAGATCCACTCTTTCTGCCCATTAATTTAACAAGCATATTAGTGTCATAGATCAGGTCTGCCCATATATTCATAAGGTTGGTCTGTGGGCTACTCTGCTTGGAAATCAGAATATCTGCAAGTGTGTGACTTCCTTCAGTTATGGGGAATATATTGATTTTACCTTTGTGATTAATTTCCCTAGTCAAAACCCACTTAAGCAGGTCCCATGGGTACAAACCATACAAAAGACGTACTGTAGGGGTACAAGTAGAGAGAATGAAACAGAGTAAAAGTGGGGGTGATACAGAAAAGGTTACATTGATGCAATTGTGTCAACTAAGATTAAAATAAAGGGAGAAATGGCACAAGCAGTGGCTGGTGTTGGGAAGCAGGCATCCTCTAGATATGGAGCAAGGAGGGGGAAGAAGAATTTCTTTGAAGACGGAAAACATTGTGCTGGGCAGAATCAAGTGATATGGATGAAGACCAGCAACGAATAACCTGGAAAATACATGCTTATAAATGGTGCTTATTGGTGTCACTTATAAACAGTCATTAATAATGTCACTTGTGTCACATGACAGATTCAGATTAGATTATTATACAAAATAATGGACCTCCTGTTGAAAAAATATCAGAACTTAAAAAGTCACCTCTGAGTTCACTGGGTCTAACTATATAAACCATTTTAAATGTAGGAGAACAATGGTCACATGTATATTTCAGTGGAAGTTATATTATGGGGCTGTACTTCACAAAGGGAAAGGTCTCAACTTGGGCCTTAAAGCTGTTGTAGAACTACAATTTCCATTATCCTTATTCAGATGGGACGTACAATTCCAATAGTCGGCACATAATGGCATTCCAGGTCCATAATACAGACACTCAGAAACTTTCACTGTCTATGATTGTTCAGTTAACCACAAAGACTCTACTATGTTTATGTTAAGAAAAAGAAAGGGAAACCTAAGCTGATTGGTGCAGTGTTGTGCTCTAATACCTTCATTGTAACTCCAGTTCATGTGTAAAGAATTCCTCATGCCATGCTTTTGTGCAGTTCTATCTGTCACGGACAGAGATCAGTTATTATTGCTTTTTTAATACAATTAATAGTATCTAGTGAATCACTGTCTGAATATATTCATTTGGTACCCCACCCTTTCAGGGTATATGTATATATGTAGTTTCATTCATGACAGGTAGAATGTATTATGATGCACTGGGATTCTGATTAGTTGAAATAGGCAATAGAGAAAGCCTGATTAGTTGCTCTTGCTGAACTAATGCTCCCATAATATTCAACCTGTCTTCAGCATGTTCATTTCAGCAAACAAAACAGAAGAGCCGGGGCTGGTTAGCTTCATGAATAATAAAGGAAAGAGATTGTTTGGCCTTTGAATAATAGAGAGGAACTACTTGTCAATCCTCTTGGTCCCTTGAATAATCCCTCCTAATATGGCGGTAGATAAAGAAGTCATGAAAATGTACTACTGTTTTTCATATGGGGCTTCTTCACACCAGTAGGGAGGAACACAATTTTACAGTTGTTAAGGGGTTCCAGTAAGACAATGGAGAATGTTCAAGGATAATGGATTCCTATAGGAATACATACACTCAATAAACAGTCAGTAATGTTCCCACACTGTCTAACTCATGCTTCTATCTTTTCCCATCAGAATGAGATTGCTGCATCTGTCCAGGGAGAAGCCCAGGAACAGACGGTGGCAAACCAACCAGACCAACCAGACAGTCCAGGTGGTACAAAGCATGTCTTCTCCTTCTCTTGGCTCAATACTGTACCCAAGTAACTCTTAGGCTCATCAGAGACTCTGCACTGGTGGATCCCATGTTCTTCATCCCTGTTGTGGTTGTTACTTCAATTCATTTTATTTCTTAACATTATATTACTGGAAATCGGCACTGGTCCATACCAAACATTCTGTCATTAGTGGTTTACACCATAAACCATTCTAGCATCCAGATGTGGCTACAACAGAACTTTTCATATTCTCCATACCTCATACAGAGATATTGTGGGACTATAATTCTCCACTTTTCAAGGAAAATCATTACTGTGGAAAATCTGCCAAAAGGCCTCTTTTAGTGAGTGACCATTATCATCACTTGTCTATTGTTTACTTCTCTGTGTGTCTTTTCCAACATTGTGATATCATTTGTAGCAACACTACCAAAAGTGTCAGTGTTTGTGAATTAAATGTCTACAATTCAATATTATTCATTTATTCCATGGAACCTTGCGTCACTCCTTCCTAATCTCTTGTCGGTGGAGTTTTTACATTAACGTGCCATGCTGGGGGATATTTTGTGATTACGTATTTCATATATGTGGTGCATGAAAGTCAACCTTGGTTTAGTTCAGAATTTAGGACCATCTCTTTCCGTGCAAAATTGTGTGAAATTGCACAGCACACCTTCTTACCAAAAAACTATAATAAACACATAAAGCTTTATAGATTTTATTAAAAATATAGATATTAAATGTTATGTTACACACCCAAGTTGTGCCAATGCTGAATAGATGTTTTATTATGGAAATGTATACAATAAACTTTGATGCAAAATAAATTACAACAATTCTTTCCCCTCCCAGAGGAAAACCCCTTAGGTTTCGAGAGATTTCCCTTAAGACTTTAAAATGCAACCCTCCCCAAATAGGTGTTTCTCAGGAAATATAACACAAGAATAACCTGTGACTGTAAAATAAAAAAAGGATATATTTACAAGCGACATCTGTTACCTCACTGCAGTTGAATATAGCCTGTGCATGCTGAAAAAACAAATATAGCCTGGGAACCCTTTATTGCTTCCCGAGGGTCCAGAAACACCATGCACTGGGTCGATGCTGGCTCCTCTGGAAGCAAAGGGGTTAAGATGCTCAATCTGCAACTTTGAAGCTGTAAAAAAATAAACAGATGGTTTCAGGGCAGCTTTATGGTACATCACCTTTTGTGCTAAATGCAGAGAACTCTTTGGCAGGGAGACATGTGCTATTTCCCAATGATGTCCATGAGTTTTCTGTTGCTGTGGGCTTGCTGGGCTATTTGCTCAGCTCTTGCCATTTCTAAGACTTCACGGAGCAAGTGAAAAGTCAGATCCAGGGAAATGGGAGGCTCTTCTGCACGCTTTGCTTTTTCTGTGGGATCTTCCTGAGCACTGTAAGGGCTGTCTGCTCCATCCAAAGCTGCCGCTCTCATCCCTGGCTGGCTGCTCCACTGCTGAGCCTGCAGTTGCTGTACAGCTCTCACAAAGTTACCTGCAGATGCCTCAGGAAGCCGACTGGCTGCAAACGAGCTTGGGGAATACTTATGGAGATTGCCTAAGCGTAGGAAATACTCTTCCCCCATGCGAAGTAAAATTGGCTGGGAATTGGACAGAGCAGGCAGGGGAGCTCCCGGAGAAGATGCTGGGGATTTACTGAAAGCTCGACACTCATGGCAGGGGAGGAGAGACACCAGTAGGATTCCTGTAGACACCCACAGCTGGAACTTCATATTACACTCCAAAGATTGAAGATCAGATAAAATTGATGCACAGGGATCCCTAGAATGGATGGGAACAGCACAAGGAAAAGGGCAGTGAGGAGAGCTAAGTAATAAAAGGAAAAGGGATGAAAAAAAGGGAAATTGGGGAAGGAACAGATGACAGAGTTAGTTTCCCTGGTACTCAAGCACTGTGAGTTTAACACTGTATTTAAACTGAAAGAATGTCAACTCACTATAGCAAACAGAAAGCGACATTTTCACATCAGATTTAATGTCTAGGAATACATATAACAAGTTCTGCACATCAGTAATTCTAGCAAGGACTCAGAAAACATTTGCTAAAAGTGTGCATACCTCCATGCATATGGTGAAGTTTCACATGGATATAGAAACATGACAAATATGTGATTTAACACAAACACACACACAGCATAAAAGTTCAGCTTACTTGTTGACAGAGTCCGTCTGGTCTCCCCGGGAAGTTGCTCGGTTGCTGCTTCGGCTGCTGCTGGGGTTATATCCCACTGTAGCATGGAAGGTAAGTGATGTTCGTACCTCCTTGTGTTGATTTGTCTTCCTTAAGATGCTGTCATTGTGTGGTCCTGGTGAAATAATTGTCTACAAACAGAAGTCTTGAACCTAGGTTTTATAGCTTAGACCTTCTTCAGAGATCACGCAGGTCTTGCCTAATAAGCTGACGCTTTCTTGACAACTGTTGCGTGTAACTCCTCTGCTCATTGAATAAATAATGTCTCATCAGAGCAATGGGCAGAGTTTGCTATTACAACAATGACTCTTACATCCAATTATGTTCTCGGATATTTATTGCCTCTTTAGTGACGTAAATGACACCTAAACTGGAAGTGATGTTCACAAGTCTCCCATTGACAAAAAATCATGAATGAGGTTTCCCATGTGGGCCGTGCAACACCAAGTGACCTTTTACTACCAGAGGTCAAACAGGCAGATATTTAACCCCATGGATGTATAGTAGGTGTGGAGTTAATGTGTCTGGTAGTGCTTGCAGAAATAATATGCTGTTATGCCCCCCAGTCACACTCACCAGCAGATTCTCACATATAAATGTGCAGAGTTGATTTCATCAAGGATGTGTTATACTTGTCCGTTTAATATTAAAGGAAACATTAAAAAAGGATGACATGTTGTGCATTATGTTTTACATTTTGCACAAATAATTATTTTTACCCTGCCAGATTCTGTTTCAGAATCACACACAAACCATAGTCTTTCATTTAAATAAATAAACTGCTTTGGTAAAATGCCTTCAAGGCTATGGGACATCAGGCAGTGGGTGCCCCTTGTAGTGATGATGAAACAAATTCAGAGAATCATCATCAGTGGCTTATTAATAATAGGCAATAGGAAGCAACATGTGTGCCTGATTATAACCCACAATGTGCCAGGTTCTTCTTCTAACCAATAATTGGGGGTTCTGAAAGGCTCACAGCACTTTCAGTTGCTGTTGCTGGGAATCGATTCCCGTTATTTCAATCCCTGCTGTTACTTGTAGCAGGCAGCATGCAAAAGCCCTTATGGTGCAAATGTTTTAGCCGTCTGAGTATGCTCCCATAAATCATTCTTCAAGCAGAAGTCAAAGAGAGATTTGATTTTTTTTAAATTGCACCCCATCCATTGTATGTGAGGCGGGGTGATAATAATCATTCATTTTGTGGAATAAGTCTCATTTAGGAAAACAAACATTGCAATTACCTATTACACATCCCTGGGTCTCATTCCTTGGGATAAAGTGTGAGTCAGTCCAACCCACATATAATACATAAAAGATCTTGTCTTGTGCTTACGGCTTCTGTCTTAACAATGATACAATAATATTACGAACTGGCACTGGATGCTTTGTGCTTTCCTGTTTTGCACTGACTTAATAGATTAATTCACCACTTACTTCTTACTATGGAGGTAGTACTTGTTATAAACCAGAATGTCTCCGATTTAATATGCAGAACTCTTATTGTGAAAGCTCCTTCCAGACAATTGATGTGATGCAATGGTCGGAGCCTAGGATTAGGGCATGGTACGTCCTTCCCCAATTGCTACTGTGAAGATGTGGCTCAATCACATTTTGGCTTGTAAAGATATGGGACCTGTTATCCAGAATGCTTGGGACCTGGGGTTTTACAGATAAGGGATATTTCCATAATTTGGATCACTATACCTTAAGTCTACTAAAATAAAGTTTAAACATGAATTAAACCCACCAGGATTGTTTTGCCTCCAATAAGTATTAATTATATTTTAGTTAGGATCAAGGTACTGTTTTATTATCACAGAGAAAAAGGAAATCATTTTTAAAACTTTGAATTATCTGATTCAAATGGAGTCTATGGGAGCTGGCCTTCCTGTAATGTAGATCTTCAATGGGCTTCTGGATAACGGATACCTGTACCTTGGAACAGAACTGAATTTTGAAATTCAATCATTGAAACTTCTACTATCTCTGACATACAGTGGTCTTTCATGGATTCCACTGCACGGACGGTAACAAAAGTGTTAACTGATCTGTCTGGTTTATGGATCTTCACCCAAAGGAGCAAACAGAAACTCAGATACAAAAACTCTGGATGTGGAGAAAAATAAAACATGTATACTGTGTCAGTTTGCCCATGGACACATTCCCTTTCAGTTACATCTGGACTAGGCACATAATGAATCTATATCCTGTGTTATAAAATAGCAAATAAATTAGGCATATGCTGCAGACTACACTGATTTCTGTGCAACCATACAGAAAACATTAGAATCAAAATAGTAATCCAGCCATACAAAATGCAGATTGTAAGTGTTTCCTAAAAAGAGATTAGCTAGGTAGCAATAGAGGATATAATATGTATATTAATGTTTTAAAGGGCTAAGTTGAGAACCCATACGTGTGTGCGTGTACAGATCTATATACACAGACACATGGGACACATTAGTGAGCATTTAATGCATTTAATGAAGCCTTATTTATGGTACATTTATTCTGCATCCACATACCACCACTTACCCTGCACTGCATTAATTTGTTTCTCCCTGAAAACTATTTCTTCTTACACAATCGAGCCAACTCTTCACTTCATTTACAGCAGTTCTGCGAGACAAAACATTAAACGTGGAACAAAATGTAGGTGGGGTTTAACAGGGATATCCACTTTCCTGCAATACTCACCTAACCACAGCCAGTGAATGGGATTCCCTATAGATTAATCAGTCATCTTCTGGCTGTTCATTGTGTGAAATGCTCCTAATCAGCAGCAGCAGAGTGTAAAGCTCCCATTAGTCTCTGAATTGCTTGGACAGGAAACAATTTAGACCTTTGGTCCCCTGGGAACACTGTCTCCCCAAACGTTGCCCCCCTCCCAATAACTTTGCCACAAGAAGTCCCTGGGTAGAGTGTTTTGCATTGTTTCTAAAATAGATGCTTCTACATATTCTGCACAAGAACAATATAAGGATAGTATGAGAACCGGAAAAGTAATTTCACCCTCTAAAAGCAAATATGCAAAGTTGGTGTGTTTGAAATTGGCAGAGGTAGAAAAGTGGGTGCGGACCGATTTTTTATGTGCGGCATGCTATGCACCTTCTCTCTTTTCTGCATGTCCCCAGATTTCCCTTTGAAAGACTGGAACGCTTAAAAACACATAGAACTGGGAAGTTTGATCTCTCAAACTCTGCACACACCCTTCAGTGCATTCTCTCTATCTCAACACAACAGGTCACTCAGTAGTGAAGCATCTCACAATGTCATCAATGAATTTTCTTTTCCTGGCACTTCCCAATTATCTAGAGTTGCATCCTCTCTACCTCAAATCCTCTATCCTACTTGCCTTTCATACAGCTACTAAAAATGCCTTACCCTTTAAACAAAACAGGGATTGTTTGTCCATATATTGCAATATATTTAAGCTGGGTTGAGTGCAGAGGTCCTCTTGTATTTGTCTATATGTATTTTGTAGTCACTGCCTTATTGCACCCCCGCCTAATGGTTTTAAAAATTAGTGGTGAGCACAACTTTCCCTTGTTTGTTATAGTTTATACAGGAGAAGTGACCAGCTCCATGTTGTAGCTCCCACCCTTCCCAGCTATAGTCAGGTGATCCCACTGGTGTCTAATAAAAGGGCAGCCAAGTTTGGGAGTTTTACTTTGCAAGCAGCAAGTAAGTTGCAGGTAAAACTTAGTCCCTTTGTAAAATGTATAATAAAGCAATAGAATTCTTAATGAATCAGATGCAATTTGAGTGTAGGAGCTTAAATATATTTTAATATATGGACAAACAATCCCTGTTTTGTTTAAAGTGTAAGGCATTTTTCAGTAGCAGTATGCACAAAATGTCTCTGTCTTAAATATATTGATAATGGATTGAGTGCAGAGGACTCTTGTATTTGTCTATATGTATTTTGTGGTCACAGCCTCATTGCATCCCCGCCTAATGGCTCAACAGCTGGAGCCGTCTTCAGGAACTAAGAACTGTTTTTAGTTCCTGAAGACGGCTCCAGCTGTTGAGCCGAAACCTTGATCAAATAAAACCTTTTTGTTTATTTCATATAAAGACCTGTTCGGTGCGGTTTTCTTTTTGATTATTACTATTGCTGTCTTTAACCAGCACACAGGCATTGTTTTTTGTTTGTCCATGTGCACCATGTCTAAGCTTATTATATATATATATATATATATATATATATATATATATATATATATATATATATATATATATATATATAAATGTTCTCTTAACTGAGGCAGTTTTAATGTCATATAATATCTTGAGTGAATTCTAGTTTGCCTATTTACATATTTCTTTTTGTGATAAAAACTTTTTTCATTCTTCAATAGAAAAAAGTTGTAAAGGCTACCGAATCTACGGATCGGAATAAACTCAATGTGGTTTGCGTTTCGCAAATTTTCCGCTGTTTCGCAAATTTTTGGGCGAAACGGGACATATTGGCCCATCACTAGTCATACTCTCTACATTATTGTCTGTATTTTTCTGTGTTTCTGAGTCTGCCACTAAACCTTACCCTAGCCACATGCTATATCTGTGGCATTACCAAACCATTAAATTAATAATCATCAAAGAGCTTCTTTTGTTCAAACTCAATAAGGGTCTTTTACGCCATGAAAGGCAGGGTGCAAATTGTTCTTTGTACCCTGCCTTCCTTGGAAAATAAATTGGCACAGGCCTCTGTGCTCCAAAACAGAGCTTCCCTAATGCTTGTGTGGTGTTTCTACAAATGGCCTGTAGGTGTCACTGTGCACATAATTTGTGCTGTGCATGCACAGTACTTTCTATATAGCTTGGGGTGTTGTGAAGCTACTGTTGATGTGTAATGTCTGCATGAATCTGCTAATAAAGCATTATTATACTCTACTCATCCTTGGCTACCAAAACACAACAAATTGGCGACAAGATGTCTCCTCTACCTCTGCAGCAGCCTGCACTTTTCCTTCCAAACCCTGGTGAGCCTACCATACCTTTTACTGCTTGGATCTGTATGTTTGAAAATTACATTATTGCTGCTGGCAAAAGGGAGATTTCTGCTGCTAGAAAGCATATGCTTTACTGATTCACTGCCTGGGAGCAGAGGGACAGCGTATATTCTATACATTACCATAACCTGATGAGACTTATGAAACTGCACTTACTGCTATAAAGAACTTTTTCCTGTCAAGAGTAAATGTGTTTGCTGAAAGATATAAATTCCGCCAACGTGGACAACGTAATGGCGAATCCACAGAACAATTTGTAGCAGCTTTGAAAGAGCTTGTTGTTACCAGTGAGTTTGGGAATCTAACAGATGAAACGCTAAGAGACCAAATAGTGGAAAAATCAAACTCACCTCCCATTAGAGAGAGAAAATGCCACAGAAAATGCAGCCGTACGGAGGGGGGCGGGGCCCGGCTGCACGTCACGCACCAGGGCCCGCCCCCTCTAGTTACGCTACTGGCTGATACATTTATTCCAGACAAGTTTATATCCACTGCTAATGTCAGTACTGCTTCTGCTGACTAGGGACACTCCATTAACCTTATCAGCTGTTTCTATACTACCAAAGGATATTTTCTTGAAATAGTTTGCAAAAGATCCACTGGGTTTCACCAATTGTTTTAACAATGAAGAAAACTGGAGGTATTTGATTGTGTGTTGATCTTCGTGAACCTAATAAAGCAGTTGTTATGGATAATCAGAACTCCAAGGAGCAAAATTCTTTTCTACTCTGGATCTTCAGAGTTTTTATCATCAAGTATTACTGCATGAGGAAAACAGAGACCTCACTGCATTTATCACCCATGATAGTTTGTTTCAGTTCAAGTGTGTACCTTATGGACTGGCTTTAGCACCGAGTTGTTTTCAAAAACTGATGTCTTCTATACGCCATGACTTACCTGGTGTGCAATGCTACTTGGATGATATAATTGTCTACGCTCCAACTATGGATCTTCATGACAAGTACCTAAAAAATTTTCAGCTGTCATTTCTGGGTCATATAATCTCACAAGATGGATGTAATGTCCTCCGCTTACTCTGGTGGTCTAGTAGTGTTTCCCCTTGCATGCGGGGGGCGGCCGTCATGCCTTCGGTGGGGACGCCCGCTGCATGCGTCCTCTCTCTTGCAGTGCCGGTTCCTCTATGACTGCACGGCTGCACTCTCCCTTAGTTATGCGCTGGCGTGATGACATCATCGCGCAACGGTGCGAAATTTAAACTATTTAAAGGGACCTTTTTGAATTTCTCACTGCCCGTTGTTAGGTTCAATTAGCCTTGTTCCTGGGTGTGTTATTCTTAGTGAATACTATTGATCCTTTGTGTATTGACCCTTGCCTGCCTGCTTTACTACTCTGACTTCTCCAATCCTGACCCTGCCTGTCTGTGACTACTCTGATCTCTCCAATCCTGATCCTTTGCCTGCTCTCCAAATATTCTACGCTCTCCAACCTGATTCCGGCCTGTCTGACGATTCTCTGCTTGTGCTGGCCCGGCCTGCCTGTTCCTTCCAGTATCCTGGTGAGAGGATCGTGCCCCTCCTCTCTCAATTAAGACCTGGCGGCATCCGATTAGCCAAGGGCTCCTCCCGAAGTGAAAGGTGGCAGTTAAGGCAGAAGTGAGAGCCGAGACCAGGGAGCTTAGCTTGGGTTCTGGATATAGGGTGCCGAACGTGACAATGGACTACTGCCTGACCATGTCAATGCAGTTACACAATCACCTACTCTGATTTTCAGACCTTACGAGCTTTCTTAGGTCTTACTTCATGGTATTCTAAGTTTATTCCCAACTATGCTTCATTTGTGGAGCCACTGAGA
The DNA here is from genome assembly GCF_017654675.1 of Xenopus laevis. Taxonomy (NCBI): domain Eukaryota; kingdom Metazoa; phylum Chordata; class Amphibia; order Anura; family Pipidae; genus Xenopus; species Xenopus laevis. Next base: position 127,005,968 of record NC_054381.1, read on the forward strand.
GCACTACTACGTGGAACTTTAAGCCTGGTTTGGTCAGAGACTGCTTAACATAGCTTTGAAATAGCGAAACAGTTAATTGTGAACAGTCCAGAGCTAGCTTTATTTGATCCTGCACTATCCACTATGGTTACTACAGATGCTTCAGACTATGGCGTTGGTGCAGTTCTCACACAGATCCATGCTGATCATACAGAGAAAACTGTTGCATTTGCATCCAGAACACTTACAGAGACAGAATGTAAGTATTCCACTGTTGAAAAAGAAGCTCTAGTAGGTGTGTGGGCAACAGAAAAATGGAGAACCTACCTATGTGGTATAGAATTTACCTTATGCACTGATCATAGCCCTTTTAACTACACTGCTTACAACAAAGGGACTAGGAAGAGCTGGAATGCGTATAGCCAGGTTTGAAAATGTTACTGCTGATTGTTTGTCAAGTTTACCTTTACCTGCAGATTCTGATATACTGGATGAGGACATAGAAGTTGTAGCATTGACTGATATACTATCATCTACAGTTACAGCTGCTAATTTAAAGCAAGCTTGATTCACATGTCCAATTCAAGTAAAACTATGGGGCATCTTACAAAGCAAATGGCCAAATGCTGAGAAGAAACTCAGTCCTGATCTTTAACCTTACTACAGGATTGGACATGAACTGTCCTTGGTAGATGGCTATGTTGTCCATGGAGCTCACCTCTTACTGGTACCAGAGACCTTGCGAAATAAGCTCATACAACTCGTATATGAGAGTCATCAAGTAATTGTACGTACAAAACAAAGACTATGAGAACTATACTGGTGGCCAGCAATGAATGCCGATGTGATTACTTGTCAGAATCATGACAAAACAGCTATCACACATACACCACCACTTCAGCTGGTACCATTTCCTGATTCAGCATGTGAAAAACTTGCTATTGATATTGTGGGTCCTCTTACAGATGCTCCTATAGACTGTAGATTTGCTATAACCTTGATAGACTATTACAGTAAATGGCCTGAAATTGCATTTGTTTCTCATATAACATCAGCTACAGTAATAACATTTCTGTCTACAGTCTTCAGCAGAGAACGTAATCCAAAGGAGTTAATATCAGACAACGGACCACAGTTTGTCTCATCTGAGCTTGAATTCTTTCTGAGAGAGAGGAATATTGTGCATAGGAAATCTTCAGTGTATTACCCACAAGCAAATGGAGAAATCGAGCGATTCAACAGAAGTCTGAAAGAAGCACTATAGACAGCGAATCTTACTGGGGAATCTTGGAAAGTATTTACAACAGAGTTCCTACATAACTACAGAGCAATGCGCCAAAGTCCCGGGGCAGACTTTTTAATTAAAGTTCGGCTTTTTGGTTCTACTGGGCATGGACAGCCGCGCTAAGAAAGAGGAAGATGGAATTGAATTGCTATGTGGAGTTTCAGGTAAGTCAATACAAAAACTTGGGGGTGCCTAACATTTAGCACCCCCAACTGCAACAAGCCTTTCCTTCTCCTTTAATATGCTAAATGCTAACTTTTATTTCAGGTGCCTAAATATAAAATACTTTTACACCCTGCCCAGTAGTTAAATATATGGATGCACACTACCAAAGAAACCACTCTTATACAAAATATATATTACCAAAAAATAGTTTATGCTGCTTGTGTCACCCCCAAACTCACTTACTCACCATAATAGTAAACTTCAAATGAACCTTTTCTTCTTGCTCTCGTCTGATGTCCCTGAACACCTGAGTGATAACATTCTAGCAATAGATGATAACATTAGAGAATGGCAAATCTGCCATGTACTGTAAATGTTTTATTTATGAGGGGGCTGTAGTTATTGCATTAAATCTTAAATGGCTTGGCCAAATGTGAGGTCTCTTGATGTGGTTAGAAAGATCACACTATTAAGTGCCTCAATGTATATAGCATTAATCATTACATTTGATTTATCTAGTATACGGTAGTTAGAATTTTAGCTGTTGTGTGTTATTGCACTGGGGCAAATTTGCATCCATAAATCTTGCAGATTCATGGTGAACATTTACCCCAGTTTTTTTTTAATGATTTTACTTTCTGCTCTGAATTTCAGCATTGAATATACTGATATCTGTGGGGCTTATTTATTAACACCGGGCAAACCTGCACCAGTGCAATTACCTATAGCACCCAAATAGGGCTTTGTTGTTATCTTGCTAACATTAGCAGCATGTTCCAATCTAATTGCTGAACCGTTGCTTTGGTGTTGGGCCCACTAACATCTGTTTTAGTTACAGGTATAGGATCTATTATCCAGAAAGCCCCAAAATATGGGCAGACCATCTCCCATAGATTCAACTTCAAGCAAAGATTCCCCTTTTGTAATAATAATGTTGTATCTTGTACTTGATGGTAACTAAGCTGCATAAATACAGGCAAAATAATACTATTGGGTTTATTAAATGTTTAAATTAATGTAAGCAGATTTAAAGCATGGAGATCACAATTATGGAATGATCCTGTATCCAAAAAACCCTAGGTGCCAGAAATTTTGGACAATAGGTCCTATACCTGTACAATGTATTATATATATATATATATATATATATATATATATATATATATATATATATATATATATATATATATATATATGTATACATAAATATTATTGGTATTACTACTTTTTATTACTCATCTTTCTATTCAGGCCTTATTTATATTTCAGCTTTTTATTCAAATTAATGAATGGTTGCTAGGGTAATATGGACCCTAGCAAAAGAATCCTTAAACTGCAAATTGGAGAGCTGCTGAATAAAAAACTAAATAACTCAAAAAAACACAAGTAATAAAAAATGAAAACCAATTGCAAATAGTCTCAAAGGTGAACAACCCCTTTTAAGGGCAATATCACCTTCATTAGCAAAACTGCAATAACACATAAAACATGGCCCTAAAATTCCCAGAAATGTGTTCTAACCTTCCTTACCCTGTCAAATTTTGTAAAATGGCTATGGTATTAAGGGTGTGGCTATTAAATTGGTGTGGTCAAACTAACATTTTTGTCCCTCATTCCCTTTTTCAAATGTTGGGAGGTATGCCTAAAGCCTTCAGTCTGGGGACTCTATTTCACTCAGACCCCATTGTAACTAGTGACATAGTTACCTGGATGGGCCCAGGTGTAGGCTCCGACAGTCCCAACCCGGTGCGGGCGCGGACACCCCGGTAGTTATGCCACTTATTACAATACCATTAATGAAGAAAATATTTTACATTACATGTGGATTGGAGAACTGGTTCTGAGCAAACGGTAACTGCAGCTTTTGTTTTACTAAATGAGACGTGTTCAGTAAATTCTGTGCTCTAATAAATATTATATATGAAAGTATTCTCAATAGGCATCCACGATTTGCACCACAAAGCTATTTTGCCTCTGTGTGATGAGCATAATAAATCAGCCTCTGAATGTGTTCCTCAAAAAACTTTAGCACGAGTTTTACTAGCGGTGGGCTATTACAGATTATTAAATATAAAGGATCAGATTCCCTAATACCACAAATACTTTAGATCAGCCTCTTTGACCTTGGCTAATAAAGGGTCACTTGGCGAGGAAGGAAACCTCTTCAGATATTTCTTTGTCAATGGAAAAACATCGCATTTAGGTTGCACCTACATCACTAAAGAGGCAATGAAAATCCGAGAGCGTAATTTGAAGGGAGATCCATGGCAAAACTCCACCTATTGCTCTCAAGGGACATTATTTATTCAGCACAAAAGCTACATGCAACAGTTGTCAAGAAAGCATCAGCTTTCAGAGGAATCAGAAGGAATTGCTCGATCTTGAAAGGAGTTCTAAGCTATAACATCTGATTTCAGGGCTTATGTTTCTAGGAAATATGCCAGAACCTTAAGGGGAAAAATTAAAGAGCATAAGAAGACACACACACACACATCACTTACCCTCTATGCTACAGTGGTACAGCCCCAGCACCAGCCAAACACAGGGAGACGCGCAACTCTGCTTCTGCAAGTAAGTTAAACTTGTATGTGCATTTAATCATATAGCCATAGTAAACATCAATGTATATTAGATATACACATACAGACACAAACCCACTTTTATGTTGTTGAATATATTATTTGTTGGTAGAACATATGTAATTCCCAGTTTTGACAATAGTATAAATTCATTTCAGGTATTATTGGCACCTGAGCAAGCATTCTCTTTGATTTTCTTTGCTACAACTGCTTAGTGTCTTTTCATATACAGTGATGGTGTTAGATTGCAAATTCACTTACTGCCTGTTGAACTCTCTGTATGTAAAAAGTTTCAGCACCACGGACAGCGAACATGCTTCTCTTCAGCTCTCTAAATCTCTCTCATCTCTCCTTCCCACTTTTTCTTCTCTTTTACCTTTTTATGAATTATTTTGCCCTTCTTTTTGTTTTTTTCTCTCCTCACTGACCTTTTCATTTCCCAGTCATTCTGGGGATCCCTAATGCATACAGTATATATAGATATATATATATATATATATATATATATATATCCTGTGCTATTTTTCCTTATTGTTCCTGTACACTTTCTGTTTGTTATAGTAAGCTGACATTCTTTCAGTTTAAATACAGTGTAAAACTCACAGTGCTGGAGTACCAGGGAAACTAACTCTGTCATCTTCCCCAATTTCCCTTTTTTCATCCCTTTTCCTTTTATTACTTAGCTCTCCTCACTGCCCTTTTCCTTGTGCTGTTCCCATCCATTCTAAGGATCCCTGTGCATCAGTTTTTTCTGATCTTCGATCTTTGGAGTGTAATATGAAGTTCCAGCTGTGGGTGTCTACAGGAATCCTACTGGTGTCTCTCCTCCCCTGCCATGAGTGCCGAGCTTTCATTAAATCCCCAGCATCTTCTCCTGGAGCTCTCCTGCCTGCTCTGTCCAATTCCCAGCCCTTTTTACTGCGAATGGGAGAAGAGTATTTCCTACGTCTAGGTAATCTCCATAAGCATTCCCCAGGCTCGTTTCCTGAGGCATCTGCTGGTAACTTTGTAAGAGCTGTACAGCAACTGCAGGCTCAGCAGTGGAGCAGCCAGCCAGGGATGAGAGCGGCAGCTTTGGATGGAGCAGACAGCCCTTACAGTGCTCAGGAAGATCCCACAGAAAAAGCAAAGCGTGCAGAAGAGCCTCCCATTTCCCTGGATCTGACTTTTCACTTGCTCCGTGAAGTCTTAGAAATGGCAAGAGCTGAGCAAATAGCCCAGCAAGCCCACAGCAACAGGAAACTCATGGACATCATTGGGAAATAGCACATGTCTCCCTGCCAAAGAGTTCTCTGCATTTAGCACAAAATGTGATGTACCATAAAGCTGCCCTGAAACCATCTGTTTATTTTTTTACAGCTTCAAAGTTGCAGATTGTGCATCTTAACCCCTTTGCTTCCAGAGGAGCCAGCATCGACCCAGTGCATGGTGTTTCTGGACCCTCTGGAAGCAATAAAGGGTTCCCAGGCTATATTTGTTTTTTCAGCATGCACAGGGTATATTCAACTGCAGTGAAAGGCAACACATGTCGTTTGTCAATATATCCTTTTTTTATTTTACAGTCACTGGTTATTCTTGTGGTATATTTCCTGAGAAACACCCATTTGGGGAGGGTTGAATTTTAAAATCTTAAGGAATCAGCTACATTTCTTGAAACCTAAGGAGTTTTCCTCTGGGAGGGGAAAAAATTGCTGTCATTTATTTTGCATCAGAGTTTATTGTATACATTTCAATAATAAAACATCTTTTCAGTGCTGGCACAACTTGGGTGTGAAACATACTGTTTAATGTATATATTTTTAATAAAAAATGCAAAGCTTTATGTGTTTATAATAATTTATTTCATAAGAAGGTGTACTGTGCACTTCTACGTGTTTCTTGTGAACATAATAAAGCCATACACCCACATGCATGAAATACATAATAACAAAACAGCTCCCAGTAGTAAAAACCCCACAATCAAGTTCAGGAAGGAGAAAGCTAAGCAAAGTCCTATGGTACTTATTAAATGAATCCCATTGGAAAATCTATCATTTCCAGGCTATTAACAAGCAATTTACAAGTCATGCTGCACATTGTATAACAACGATGTCCAGCAAACATACAGAGGTTATCTAAAATATGTTTATATAAAAACATAAACATTATCAATGCCATTTGTTTCCAGTGAGATCTGTGAACCCCTACCCCGCTGGCAGATTGTTCCCATCGAAAATGTCCTTCTTCCCTGTCCTTCATCCCCTGCAGTCACTTTCCATTCTAATGAAAGGGGGAATTATCTGCCTATGGCAAACGCTGATATTTTCTGTTTGGAACCTGATACTCAGCTTTGGCCATTGGCTGAGAATCTTCCATTAATTTTAATAGGTAGAATCTGAAGGTGGAGTAGAGTGGGGTGTTATAAGCAAAGAGTTTCTCCTAATAAGTATCATGGCATTCAAAAAATAGACATAACCTTACTGATTTTAGGAGGAGTGTAATTTCATAAGGACTTACCATTGCCCCATGTGCAAGTGCTAGGGCAGTGGGCACTACGAGGTGCACAAGGCCAATGGTCTGTACCCAGGTCAATGGTCTGTGCAGGCTGCATTACTTAACTTGCACCTGACCAAAAATCTGGCACAAAGAAACCATGTGCTTAATGCCTGTCAGTATGCACAGGGCAGACATAAACCAGAGTTGGTGCAGATGATGCTTATGTTCTCCTTACAAATTAATGCCATTTTATTTAGGTGCCCAGTTAGGTGCAATGATATCTAATAAACTCCATTGGTGTGCTTATTTTGAGTGTGATTCCTTTTAGGAAGAAAAAAAACAGTACAGGTTTCAGATGAATTATCTGTTAAACCTGGTACCCAGAAGGCTCCAAATTACAGCAAGGCCATCTTCCATAGACTCCATTTTAATCAAACAATTCACGTTTGTAAAAATGATTTCCTTTTTCTCTGTAATTATAAAAAAAAATAGCTTGTACTTGATCCTAACTAAGTCTACTAAAATTGCATTTAAATGTTAAATAAACCCATTAGGATGTGTTTGCCTCCAATAAGGATTAATTATTGTTAAAGTATGGTGATGCAAGTTATGGAAAATCCCTTATCCGGAAAGCCACATGTCCCAAGCATTCTGGATAACAGGTCCCATATCTACAAAACACTGCTGTGTGGCTTCTGCAATCAACTTCCATTTCAATAATAAAATGTTTTGCTGTCCTCTTAAGTACTTTCTGACTGAATAAAGAGTACAATAGTGTATAAGCTGCAGTATCAGATATGACAACACACATATGAAAAGAGAAGCTTTTTACAGAAAGATAATGAGCATACTTCACTTATCAGATCAGATTGCTCTTTCCATTGTCAGCCAGTTAAATACATTTATTAAAGGGCACCTATTGCGAATATGATGTTTCTGCTAGAGGAGCACTCCAGATGGGGCAAGACCTGCAAAACAAAAGGAAAGCACCCATAAAGAATTGTGTAAGTGTCACTGGCAATTTGACCAATATTTCTATGGTCTGTTTTTATACCAACAGCATAGTTCACTAACCATAAAAGAACCAGTGCAATCGTCATACAGGGCACCAGATATCCTGGTACAATATGAAACTTATAAGTGCATTATTAGTTAGAAAATGACTACCTGCCCTGAAGGTTTATCTAAGTAGTAAATAAATAATTAGAGTGGGATGACTGGGCAGTACATTTATGCTGTGGTAGGTAACATGTCACTCTGAGGAGATGAATGAGACTGGTAATTAAAAGAGAATAAGGAATGTGCAGCGTAAGTCCATTCAAAGGACTTGAGGCAATTAGGGAGAATCGAATGACGGGCAGAGATGTAGCATTTTAATAAAAATAGGAATGCATAGGTGAACAAATAGAAATAATAAAGAAGATAAAGATAAGTGAAAAAGCAACAACACTTGTGTGATGGTTTAAGGATTTTAACTAATGCAATAAAGGGGAACTAAACCCTGTAAATGAACATAGCTAAAAATTCTATATGTCATAAACTGGATTTATTGATCCAGCCTAAATGTTCAGCATCTCTATAGTAGTAATGATCCATGTCTTCAAAGTTATCACAGGAGTTTCCCTTTTTGGATTTTGTGAGGTGTGCATATTTAGCCAGGGAGTGGTTGGTGGTCCTAGATAGTTATATGTGATGGAAGCTGGATCTTTTACACAATTATGGGGCAGATTTAAGAATGTTCAGGAAAAGGGAAGAATGTGTCATACTTACCGCGATTTTCCTTTCCTAGATGAACTCCATGTCAGTACTCAATGGGATAGTCCTTCCCCCCCCCTGCTCCCATCAGAAGGACCCACCCAAAATCTTAAAAAGACCAACCACACCCACACCCCAACCACACCCACCTACCAGCTTCTAAAAATTAGGCTGGGCCGTGCTGACATGGAGTTCGTCTAGGAAAGGAAGATTACGGTAAGTATGACACAATCTTCCCTTTTCCCTTGTAAAACTCCATGTTGGTACTTAATGGGATGTATCAAACTACTATTTTCCCAATGGGAGGGTAATAGGCTCTTGACAGGAACAGAATGGCAGAAATCTGAAGAGAGAGCCCAAAATCATGCAACTTCTATAAGTGAACATTACAATTCCAGGTGAAATCCAGAAATACAAAGCAAGACTAAAAGGAGTTCCATATCTAGAGAGTTACCGAGACAGAGAGCCCCGTGGCTATGTACCCTAGACTCACCATGCTCAGCCAGCGTAAATAGGAAAACCCACAGTGTAGGAAACAATCTGCCAGTCTGGAAGAAGACAAAAAACATCCAAACATCCTGTTGAGAGCTAGACAAAATGCAGTACAGGTGACTTCAAATTATCTCCATTTATCCACAAAGATAAAAATCCACCAGGCTGGTAAAAGCAGATGATAGCACTATCCTACAATAACTGTAATCACCTCAAGTAAGGGAAGACTATGACAATCTTTAAGACATTTTAGCCTGGTTTATAACAGGTAGAAACACATAGGGATGTAACTGTATAGAAGCAGGTTCAAATACTGCTGTTGGCTCAGGAGGGCACTGACTTAAAAGCACTGCGTATCTTGACAGCGCTATATAAATAAATGATGATGATAAGAAGAGGAAAGAGTCCACAGTCACCAGATACTTCCATCAACTGCAGTCTAAACTAGTTACCTATCTGGTATGGAATAACAGCCAGCAGCCTTTTTATCCTGAATACCCAATAACCAGGAGATTGGAAAAAGCTGAAAAAACAGACCCAAAAATATGTCTGCCTTCTAGACACAGAGCAGAAATCTGACCTTTAAGCCACAAAGATGCAACACTTTTGCCAGCAGTATAACCAAAAGACTCCTATTTCGAACAGCAGCGTTATGCCTGCATCAACCATTTTTCATAACCTGGCAAATGTAACCACCAGAAGATCTTACATGGATCAGGCTGAGTAACGACCAATTGACATTTACTATATATATATACTATATATATATATACATATATATATATATGCATCCATAGTGCCTGAAAACAAAAGGCATCTCTAATGTCTAACAGACACTCTGCTTGTTGCTGTAATCTGAAAACTCATAGATGCTAAGCATGCAACCAGCCTTATTTAGGTCAACCCCTAAAAACTCCCAGAGTGACATGATGTCTGTATGGACAATGCCTCTGTAAGGCATCATACCATACGAATGTCATCAGTATGACAAAAACAGAAAAATGGCCCATATGTAAAAAATAGTATGATAACATTAAGCTTATCAGTAGTATGCACCAATAGATAACCCCCTCTAGCTTGTAGGAGGCACGGAGAACACAAACAAAGGGCACAAAGGTGAGGATGGAGATCGGGGTGCACCAGGCCCCTCTGAAGATTTTTTTTGCAGGGCGACCCGGCGTACTCTAGTTATGCCACTGACTTTATATATTCTTCTGATGGCTGTAGACATCCTAATCATGTTAGAACAACAAAGAGAAGGATCCTTTAGAATCCACATACATGGAGTGGAGCCATGGTTCTAGCATGTGCTAAACAGTATGCTTTCTATCATAGCAGATTATTACATATGCCTCTGTCAGGGCCCTGAAATACAGCTTTCTGGCAGAGTACAATGACCAACCCCAGAGCCCCAGCTATGAATAGTGAAATACACTGCACCATTTGACTGGAATTAGAAGCAATTTCCTTGGCCACCCATTCATGCAGACAGTGAATTGCTACACAAGGCTGCTGAGCCTGGGAAATTTTACAGGCAAGCGCCCCAAACACGGTGTTGTATAATAAATACCTGCTGTTTATTGATAACCAACCAATCCTTATAACAGACAGACTTCAGAAACTCCTGATGTGTGTGTATCAAAGTCAATATGTCTGAGCCTTATCTACTACAGGGAGAAACATTGCCATGTGAAATAAATCCAATTCTTTACTTAATACCATATCACAGGAGCATTGTATTTGTATAATAAGAGATTTAGATGTATGTGAATTAGACATGGATAAACCCAAGATGCAAATCACAGCAACATGTAATACATAGTTTAGATTTACTACTGCTTACAGCAAACGTATATCAGAGCCTCACAGCTGCCCGCCCTGTGACCCACATCAATTAGGGCTACTGATCTAAGGCAACAAATAGCCAGAACTCTGCGCACAGCAGGTCAGGATAGGTTCACATTACATTCCAGCATATCTATGAGGGCTACTGGATTTATGTGACCAATTATAGGCCTGGCTTTGTGGGCAGGCCACAAAGGCCTGGGCCTAGTATGGCAAACATTGGGGGGCACCATGCTGCTCGCTGGCTGTATCTTGACAGGGTACAGGGTGGGAATTTGAAACAGCAGTTTTTTGCGATGGGCCAGAGGCATGAGAGATGACACGATTGTGAGTGGTGGGGATGGGTGCGAGCGGTGGGTGCAAGCAGGGGATCGTGTGTGAGCACAGGATGGGTCGTATTGGGGGAGCCTAGGGGCACAGCAACTGTAAATCAGGCCCTGAGCAATTAGCCAGAACCCAGCACACTGCAGGTCAATATAGGAACACCTTGTCCAAAAATACCTATAGTATATCCATTAGGGCTACAGGCAGCACACTGCAGAACAGATTAGGAACACATACCATATCTGCTGCTCATTGCGCCAGGCTGTAATCAGGCAGCTAAAAGCCACCATATTACAGGACACCAGGTTCAAATCCCAGACAGACAAACCTAGCAAGCTTACTATGAACAGCATTATGGGCTGCTGAGTTAGAAAGTAGGTGGGACCACCTCAATTTCCTATTGCTGGGTGTTGCACAGCCAGGTATCAGCTGATTATACACAGCTGGTATCTATACAGACAGAACGATCACCTGATTATACTCAGCTGGTATCTATACAGACAGAAAAATCCCCTGATTATACTCAGCTGGTGTCTATACAGACAGAAAATCCCCTGATTACACTCAGCTGGTATCTCTACAGACAGCAAAATCACCTGATTTTACTCAGCTGGTATCTATACAGACAGCAAAATCACCTGATTATACTCAGCTGGTATCTATACAGACAGAACGATCACCTGATTATACTCAGCTGGTATCTATACAGACAGAAAAATCCCCTGATTATACTCAGCTGGTGTCTATACAGACAGAAAAATCACCTGATTTTACTCAGCTGGTATCTATACAGACAGAGGAATCACCTGATTGCACTCAGTTGGTATCTATACTGACAGCAAAATCACCTGATTTTACTCAGTTGGTATCTATACAGACAGCAAAACCACTTGATTTTACTCAGCTGGTGTCTATAAAGACAGAAAAATCACCTGATTATACTCAGCTGGTATCTATACAGACAGAAAAATCCCCTGATTATACTCAGCTGGTATCTATACAGACAGAAAAATCACCTGATTGCACTCAGCTGGTATCTATACGGACAGAGGAATCACCTGATTGCACTCAGCTGGTATCTATTCAGACAGAATAATCTCCTGATTGCACTCAGTTGGTATCTATACAGACAGAATAATCACCTGATTATACTCAGCTGCTGTCTGCATAGGCAGGTAACTAAATGCAACTGCTGAGGTTACACAGAGGCAAACTGGATAACTGGTGTTAGTACCTCCTGCGAGGGCCCAAGTTGGCAGCTATTTCTAGCTGAAAGGCGATAGAGCAAACTTTTTTTTTAGACTACTTTTAGACTACTTTAGGAAAGTCTGTTGAGGGAGGCAGGTGACCTTGAAACCTTCCATCCATTGAAAGACAGAAGAAAAAAAATTAACAGGAGACAGTAAGGCTCAGGCCCCTAACTAATTATGCCTAATTACTGACTGATCCTAAGCTGCCACATCCCATGCCTCTCTGTAAAAATAAAAGGGGATGTAGGGGTCACATACACAACTGCCATTGGACGCCTTTTAGGCAGCCAAGGAGGGCACACAGATGGAGGGGGAAAAGCACTTGCCACCATAAAGCTCTGACAGCAATACAGGAAGGCAACTGATACACAGGCAGACAAGGAGTACCAAACAGAGTGCACACCAGTGCCTTAATTGATCCAGAAGCGAAAACACAGAAAACTCCAAGATATGAGGTAATGTGTGGGTCCCATGGACCAAAAACCTCTGGCCCTAAAACTAGTGATGAGAGAAATTTTTCGCCAAGTTGCGCCACGAAAATGACTTGCATGTCAAAAATTTGAAGCCCATAGACTTTAATGCATTACAGCAAATTTTCACCATTTAGTGAATTTTCAGCAAAGCGAAACGGTTCAGATTGGCCCATTACTATCTAGGTCAAGTTATGGACATGTCTAATGATTTACCAAGGTTAAAAAAAAAATTTGCTTCCAATGGGAGCAGAAGGAACAAAAACATGCTGGTAGGTGGGTTGGTCTTTTAAATATTTGGGGAGGGTCCTTCTGATTGGAGCAGGTGGGAGCGACTATCCAGGTGAGTACTGACATGGAGTTCAACCAGGGACACGTTCATTTGTCCGATTCAGCCTTTTTAGCACAAACAATCTTAGTTTTCTCATTGTACCTTAAACCAAAATTTTTTGTAATTAATCAAGTGCCAAAGCCATAAAAACCACTAATACCAAAGTACATCAAATGAAAGCTGTTGAGGCCGTGTAGAAGTCAACAGAAGCTGCCATTTTCTTTCTTGTAAAGATCTGTTTTTTGTATGTAGTTTTTAGAAGCTTTCAAAGATCTGTTCGAAGTTCCAGAATTAAATAATTAAAAAACTGTAAAAAAAGAAAAGATGAAGTTGTTTATGTGAACCACCCCTTTAAAGATCTAGATGGAAGTATAAAATTCCATTGTTACTTATCTTTTTTTGTTGTTGTTGTTTTATCCCTTTGATTTCAATCGTCTATGTTAAGACTAAAAAGATACTGGATTTATCCTGGCATATGCACATTTACAAATAGGAGAATAAAACAGAATTATGCAAAAGGGAAACAGTGTCAAATGTATTTAATATGTATAAGAACTTTTAAAAAAACTGTTCTCAAGATCTCAATGAATTGATATAGAGGAAGAATATAGTATAAAATGGCAACTGCAATGAATATAGAGGTCTTTTCCTGCATCTCCAGTATGCCTCACGCTTACTCTCTTATCTTCAATAGAGCACAGAAGTCATTTTCCTAGATACTCTGACTATTTTACAGTGTTCTTTAACAAAAGTTAGTCTCACACAGACTATGGGGCAAATACAGTAAAGCGCGAATCGGCTAACGCTAGCGCAAATTCACCAGCATGACGTTATTTCGTTACTTCGCTGATTTACTAACGGGTGCTGGTGTAAATTCACTAGTGAAGTGGACCTACTCTGTCGCTACTTCGTACCCTTACACCAGGCGAAGTTGCGCTATGGCGAAGGGATGTAACTTTGCTAATTCACTAATTTCCACATTTTACTGAACGTTACCTCTTGCGCCAGACTTGCCTTTGCCACCAGGCGAAGTGCAATAGAGTAGATAGGACTTGCTTCAAAAAAAGTTGCATTTTTTTCTAAGTCCCAAAAAACGCTGGCGTCTTTTACTTTTTTAAGGGTGATAGGCTGAAAAAGATCGTAAATTTTTTTGGGGGTATCCTCCTTGCCCCCTACATTTCCTAACATATGGCACCTAAACTATACAGTGGGCACATGTGTAGGGCAAAATAACAACTCTATTTTATTATATGAAGCTTTCCCAGGCTTGAGTAATGTAATGTATTTGCTGCTACGTATACGTCCATTCTACTTTAACTTGGCGCCGTATGCAAATTAGGCATTGTTAGCATAACTTCGCTTTGCTTGACGAATTAACACTAGCGCAACTTCGTTACCTTTCGACTCCGTGAGCGCAACTTTGGATTTTAGTGAATTAGTGTCGCCCTGGCGAAGTGTGGCGAAGGCGGCGCTAGCGTATTTTCGCCCCTTAGTCTGTCAGTTAAAGTTTCTAATGCAAACGGACTCCTGCTGCAAAAATATGGCAGCCCCCTCATACAGGAACATGGAGCATCAGACAGGTAATGTAAAAGCATTGGGCAATTACGTTATGGCAGAGTTATAAGTAGTTTTTAAAGGCAGTATTATGATAGATGTAAAAAAGAGTTTAATTTCTGGTGTCAATTTCTGCCGTGTCATGTTGTTTTTATTGCTGTGCCTTTTTCCCCTTTGTTACACTTTGTAAGACTTTATTTGCAAATGTAATATATACATGTAAATACAATACAATTCACTTAATATAAAACAATAAAATATTTCAGTGTCAGTATTGTTATGGCTTATGCAAAAAATTATCTTTCAAGCAATGTAAAATACAGACAATTCTATTCTTAATTAGCACAGTGATCACATTATTTAATGCAAGGCACATGTGACAGCATAAACTACAACACTAAAGAATATTAGCTGCATTTTTTTTTTATATATTTAAAGTCAACACTAATACCAGAAACTGTCCCTTCTTGCCTTTAGCCACAGCACCAGGCATATCTTGACTGTGATTGGCATTGAAAGATGTCAATATAGATACGTGGTGTCTGTATTTTGTCTGTAAATCAGAAAAAAAGAGCTGAATTTTCTTTTCTGAACAAATTTCTTTTTAAAATTTAAATTTTAAAATTATTCATGCAGGGGAGTAACAACAGTAGAGGGCCCAGCGAGCATAGGGACTTCTGCTCGAACCCCCCGCAAAAAATTTGAATACTTATATTTCTTGTTCAGTTTTACTTGGTTGCTACCCAAGTTTACTTCTCTTAGCTTCTATAACTTCTCTTACTTCTCACAGCCTCTACATTTTTCAAAATCCATTGAATTCTAAAAATAAGGTATACATTTTGGCATCCACTGAAAATTTTACAGTATTTATGCCAAAGGGGAATCTCAACATGATATTACTGGCTTGAAATGAATGTAATAAATATGCCCTTTGGAAAGATTCCTTTTCTTAATATTTAAGGGAAAATCTTAATTGTAGTTAAAGGGATACTGTCATGGGAAAACATGTTTTTTTCAAAACACATCAGTTAATAGTGCTGCTCCAGCGGAATTCTGCACTGAAATCCATTTTTCAAAAGAGCAAACATATTTTTTTATATTCAATTTTGAAATCTGACATGGGGCTAGACATATTGTCAGTTTCCCAGCTGCCCCCAGTCATGTGACTTGTGCTATGATAAACTTTAGTCACTCTTTACTGCTGTACTGCAAGTTGGAGTGATATCACCCCTCCCTTTCCCCCCCCCCAACAGCCAAATAAAAGAAAAATGGGAAGGTAACCAGATAGCAGCTCCCTAACACAAGATAACAGCTGCCTGGTAGATCTAAAAACAACACTCAATAGTAAAAGCCAAGTCCCACTGAGACTGATTCAGTTACATTAAGTAGGAGAAAAAACAGCCTGCTACAAAGTAGTTCCATCCTAAAGTGCAGGCACAAGTCACATGACTGGGGCAGCTGGGAAATTGACAATATGCCTAGCCCCCATGTCAGATTTGAAAATTAAATATAAAAAAAACCTCTTTTTTGAGAAATGGATTTCAGTGCAGAATTCTGCTGGAGCTGAATTAACTGATGCGTTTTGAAAAAAACGTGTCTTCCCATGACATTATCCCTTTAATCAAGTTATGAAGTGACAATAAGAATTCTGTCTGATATGATTATTTTTGTCACCACATTTTCTAATGGTATCTATTTGCAGCTAAGCACATAGCATTAATTATTGAATTATCGAAAGACTGGGCAAGCAAAGAAAATTGGGATGAATAGAAATGGGCAGAATGTGATGGTGCATAACTGAGAATTTTATTTTTAGAAGACAGTGGAAGAGTGAGGCAAATTGGCTTTGAAGGCTAGGAGACCTCATCCAATGCTTGCACACTTTGTATTCTTGATGTTAATAAGTGTCCTACAGTAATAACAAAGAGGCATCAAAAGTATGATCAAACAGACATCCTACAGATTATTTGCTGAATATGAGAAATATTCTATAGAGGACATACATATTAACACTAAATAGATGTAGTCGACAGTTAATGATCTTCTTTGAAACATCAAGCAATCGGCTGCTAGGAGGTATTAATGGAAAAGGCCTTATTTAGAAACAAAACTGGGTCATTTATGGGTGTAATTAGGAATTATGCCCATTTTGTTTACATGAAGTACATTGTAATGGCTAACAACCACTGGATTTGGCAGTGATAATTAAGAGTATATATTTTCTTGAAAACATCTGTTAGAAATTAAAATAAGATAAAATTAGTATGATGTAGAGAGTGATATTCTAAAACAATTTGCAGTTGGTTTTCATTTTTTATTATTTGTGGCTTTTGAGTTATTTAGCTTTTTATTCAGCAGGTTTCCAGTTCGTAGTATGAGCAATTGCTAGGGTCCAAATTACCCTAGCAACCATGCATTGATTTGAATAAGAGACAGGAATATGAATAGGAGAGGCCCGCATGGAGAGATGAGTAATAAAAAGTAGCAATAACAATAAATTTGTAGCCTTACAGAGCATTTGTTTTTAGATGACCGCTATTTGAGGAAGAAGGCAATTCATAAACTATGCAAAACGATTAATGAAGGACAATTGAAAAGTTGCTTAGAATTGGCAATTCTATAACATACTAAAAGTTAACTTAAAGGTGAACCACCCCTTTAAGTGTTCCCTATACTAATCCTTCTTTGACCCTTTAACTTTTAGAGGCCTATTTATTAAACCTAATTTTATTCTGGTTGAGTTTTTTAGGGAAAACCCCACATTTTTAAAGATTTATTAGAGCCTTTTTTTGAGAAAAAAAAAATATTTTTAGTAATGTATTATACCCCAAAGCTGCTAAAAATCCAAATCCAAAAATACTCCATCTCAAACCTGTTGAGGTCATGTAGAAGTCAATGGCAGATGCCCCTTAAGTTGTATCTTGACATTGTGATCTGCGCTGGTTTTCATATGACAATCTGAAAAGGTCTGGGTTTTCGACAAGCAATTGGGGCGTCAATTTGCAAGATTCGAATTGTCTCATGATTTTGTCAAGACTTTTCCTGCACTGACTTTTATAAGATGATTTCTTGATAAATGAGTTAAATTCGTGGAAGGGAGTTGGGTCGACTTTGTTTTAATAAATAAATTAGATACATTTGAGTTTTAGTAAATCATTTTGTCTCTACTTTTTTATAAAAAGAAAATAAAGAGATTATATGATCATACTTTAAAGGAGAACTAAACCCTAAAAATTAATATGGTTAAAAATTCCATATTTTATATAGTGAACTTATTGCAACAGTTTCTCAAAAGCAGCAATGATCTTTTAAATTGTCACAGGGGGTCACCATCTTGGAAAGTGTTTCTGTGACACTCACATGCTCAGTGGGCTCTGAGCAGCTGTTGAGAAGCTAAGCTTAGGGGTTGTCACAAATTATCAAGCAGAAAATTAGGTTTTTCTGTAATATAAGATGATGCTACAGGGCTGATTATTAAATTCTGATGCTAGTTGCACTGTTTTCTGTGCTGTCATGTAGTAATTATCTGTATTAATTACTGATCAGCCTTATATTGTGACATTTCTATTCTATGTGTACTGTATATTGTGAGTGGCTCCCTAAGCTCAGTAAGTGACAGCAGCACAGAGCATGTGCAGTGAATCAGCAGAAAAGAAGATGGGGAGCTACTGGGGCATCTTTGGGGCACAAATTTTTACTGTTTAATGGCTGTGGTTGCCTTGGGCTGGTTCAGAAGCCCAACATATAGGGGGGTTATTTATCAAGCTCGAACCTTGAATAATTTGTCGTTTTCGGAGGAAAAAAAACTACAAATTTTTCAAGAGTTATTAAAGTCCGATGGTCTAAAAAATCCAAAACCAAAGAAGGGTTTCACTGGCACACAAAGGTTCTTTCAAGCAGGTACAAGTCCTTGCTGAGTTTATTTTGCAGAAGTGCAACGTTTCGGGGTGAACCCCTTTATCAAGCAGACAAATCACACTGTGCAGCAGCTATTTAATACCACATTAGTTATTTGACACATTAGTTAGCATAATTAATCAAGTCCAATTTTACCCTTCTCAGTCCCATGGCCAACTGTAACTCCCAATTGGTGTATTTCAGAATGTCCATAGAAATCCTGCAAAAACAAAGTTTTCATTAAATATTTTGGAAACCCCTTTATCCAAAAAAGACGGTGTAGTGAAAACCCCTTGGACTGTAGCTTAAAAGTCCAAAAATAGTCCATAAACAAAAAAATTCAAAATAAAAGGAGAATATGTGCAGCAACTAAAAAAAGAAACAAAAAAGAAAAATCATTTTGTTACAATTTGTTACATTATAGCTTAAAGGGGAAGGAAACCTAGCCGGCGCAAACCCCCCACCCCCCCTCCCATTTATTGCCCACCCTCCCTCCTCCCCCCTGGCCTACCTGTCCCGCTGGGCAAATGCCCCTAACTTGTTACTTACCCTTCTGTGCAGGTCCAGTCCAGGGAGTTCACCGACGACATCTTCTTCCACGCGATCTTCTTCCTGCTGTGAACGGCGTTTTGGCGCATGCGCAGTAGGATCATTTCACCGGTATAGATCTACTGCGCATGCGCCAAAAGTCACGCGCTTGCGCAGTAGATCGTACCGGCGAAATGATCCTACTGCGCATGCGCCGGTCAAAGCAGGAAGAAGATCGCGTGGAAGAAGATGTCGTCGGTGAACTCCCTGGACTGGACCTGCGCAGAAGGGTAAGTAACAAGTTAGGGCCATTTGCCCAGCGGGACGGGTAGGCCAGGGGGGAGGAGGGAGGGGGGGCAACAAACGGGAGGGGAGGTGGGGGGTTTGCGCCGGCTAGGTTTCCTTCCCCTTTAAAGGCTGGCATAATTGCTATATTGTAACAATCTATAATTCAAAAAGTCCGAAACCTCGGCATCTAAAAGCTCTCTGGGTCCTGTATAAGTCAATGGGGAAGGTCCCAGTGTCTGCGCTGATGTCCGTACCGATATCCGATAAGTTTGTGGTTTCTGTGCATAAACTACGAAAAAGAATCTTAGTTTTTGCGCAAATTCAATTCAGAGTTTTTGGGGAAAGCTCCGAAGTTTGCCCGACCCTATTTTTTCGGACTTTTTTCTTCATAAATAAGGTCCATTCGGGCAATCGGAGTTGCTCGGATTTCTAGCTCAGAAATACTGAGCTAAATTCGGACCTTGATAAATAACCCCCATAATGTACAACATTTCTGACAAAAGAAAAAGACACTAGTGCTTTATTTTAAGTGATAATCACATGATTCCTATGTTTGATACAAACACGTCAGTATCATTTTAAATCACTGAATGTCAGCTTAGGGAAGCCTGGGTGATTCCTTGATCAACTCCATTTAACCACAGGCCAGCCAATTAACCTCCCTCAGCCTCTGAAGTCCAATAATAGGTGGTAATCCCTGTGGTGCAGTGAATAAAATAAATATATACACAATAATATGTTATTATAAGAGAAGATTTAATGAGAAAGTGGATAATATGCAAACCACGTTCATTGCACATTTGTATAACATTCTATACAGTATTCCATTTAAGTGGCCAATTTGAAGCAGCCCTAGATTTGCACTAATCAATGTGTTATTAACAAGTTAATTCATCAGAGATGGCAGGCAAAGCTACTTAACGCCTCAGAGAGATTAAAAGCCACAACCACTTACTGTCATAGTAACACATCAGCGCAGCCTATCATATAAAATATTAATATTGGAAAAATAGGTCATTTTAATCACCCTTTATTTTCATTCTGACCCTATCCAAAACCAATAAACCTTCACATTTAAATCCAATAAACATTCACTTTGCTTTCATTACATCAAATAAGGCTAGCTTATGAACCCCTGACCTGAGCCGCTGTGTGCCCAGACTACTAACAATCTGTATGTGACACACACGGCAAACAAAGGTTTCAGGAGAAAGATGATTGGTCTCACCGTACCCTCAAATTAAAATGCTCTTTTAAAAGGACATCTCACAAATAATCCATCACTTGTAAGGGTCATTAGCAGAATTGCATCAAAAATGTCATGATGCTGCATTTTATGAAGTTAGAGATCCTCTGGTCTTTCCGAGAGCACTGACTACACTAATTTATAGAGGGATATTTAAAGAGCAACCATGATGTATGTATAAGAAGGGAGCCCTGTTCTTGAGTTGTATGTCAGCAGGCCCGGATTAGTGGAAAGGCCACAAGGATTTTAGGGGGTGGCATGCTGCCCAATCACACCCACACTGGTTCAAAAACACTCGGGATGCACAGGAGATGCAATCGTTTTTTAAAATTTCCTGTGCACCAATCCCCATTGCTCCAAAACAATTTGCACGAATAAAGGGGAAGGGGACAGGGGAATCCAGCCCTGTATGTCGGACAGCTTATTACATGCACAGATCATTCCTTTTCTCCATATTTAAGGGGTAGTTCACCTTTAAAGGATTCTGTCATGATTTTTATGAGGTCGTTTTTATTTCTAATTTACACTGCAAATAATTCACTCTACAATATAAAATGTAATTCCTGAACCAACAATCGTATTTTTTTTTTTTTAGTTATAATATTGGTGTGTAGGCAGCCATCTCAGGTCATTTTGCCTGGTCATGTGCTTTCAAAAAGAGCCAGTGCTGCACTAAGGAACTGCTTTTTGGCAAGGTGTTGTTTCTCCTACTCAATGTAAGTGAATGCGTCGCTGTGGGACCTAGATTTTACTATTGAGTGCTGTTCTTATATCTACCAGGCAGCTGTTATCTTGTGTTAGGCAGCTGCTATCTGGTTACCTTCCCATTGTTCTGTTGTTAGGCTGCTGGGGGGGATGTCACTCCAACTTGCAGTACAGCAGTAAAGAGTGACTGAAGTTTATCAGAGCATGACTGGGGGCAGTTGGGAAACAGACAATATGTCTAGCCCCATGTCAGATTTCAAAATTAAATATAAAAAAAATATAAAAAAATATTCTCTTTTGAGAAATGGATTTGAGTGCGGAATTCTGGTGTAGCAGCACGCATTTTGAAATAGAAAATTTTTTTCCATGACAATATCCCTTTAAGTTAATGTTTAGTATGTTATAGAATTGATATTCTGAGTAACTTTTCCTTTGGTCTTTGTTTTTTTTTTTCTTCTAGTTTTTGCATTATTTTCCTTCTGCTTTCAAATGGAGGTCACTGAACCCATCTAAAAAAACTGCTCTGTAAGGCTCCACATTTATTGCTATTGCTATTTTGTATTACTCATCTTTCTATTCAGGCCTCTCCTATTCATATTCCAGTCTCTTATTCAAATCGATGCATGGTTGCTAGGGTTATTTGGAGTCTAGCAGCCAGATTGCTGAAATTGTAAACTGAAGAGCTGCGGAATAAAAAGCTAAATAACTCAAAACCCAAAAATAAAAAAAATATGAAAACCAATTGCAAATTTTCTCTGAATATCATTCTCTTCCACTTTCAAACGGTTAACTCAAAGGTGAACAACCTGTTTTGAGGCAAGGGTTCAGAGGCAGACATCGATCAGACATGGTCAGGAACTGAAGAATCAATCAGGAAGAGTATTAAGGGAGCACCCAGGAACTTTGTGAAGAAAGACATATTTTTGGGCATTGAACCCATACAGTATATATATATATATATACTGGGGCAACAAAAACCATGAATTTTGCAAAAGCTAATTTTAGTGCCTTGAGGGCTGCCCTACAGAGCATTGATTGGGGCATTAGGTTTTCAGCTAAAAACACAGAACAGAAATGGTTGTCCTTTAAAATGATATTAAATCATTACTGTTCTCAATTTATTCCCTTAAGGACTAAACGTAGAAGCTCTAAGAATCATCCTGTGTGGCTTAATACAGAAGTAAAGAAGTTAATGGGAAAGAAGAGAAAGGCATTTAAAAACTACAAATCTGTAGGGACAGAAGCTGCATTTAATGAATATAAACACTGTAATAAATGTTGTAAATCAGCAATCCGGAAGGCTAAGAAAAGAAATGAAGAGTTAATTGCGGTGGAGGTGAAAACTAAAAAAGAAAAAGATGCGGTTTGCATCGGAGCTCACCCGGATCAGCTGTGTCCATTCAGTCGCAGCCTTTACGAGACGCCGGTTACTTCGTGCCGGTATCCTCTACTGAATTCATCACACACTCGCGTTTGCGGCGCAGATCCTGGACATCACTCGGACAACAGTGGTAAATGCAAAATTCAGGCTTTATTTCATCATACACACAGGTAAGGGTTTGGGCGGTGGGTATGCACGCTGACTTACGCGTTTCTTGCCGGATCCACCGGCACTTCCTCAGAGTCTGTGCCGGTGGATCCGGCAAGAAACGTGTAAGTCAGCGTGCATACCCACCGCCCAAACCCTTACCTGTGTGTATGATGAAATAAAGCCTGAATTTTGCATTTACCACTGTTGTCCGAGTGATGTCCAGGATCTGCGCCGCAAACGCGAGAGTGTGATGAATTCAGTAGAGGTGAAAACTAACCCTAAAAAGTTTTTTAAATATATTAATAGTAAAAAGATGCAGGTTGAGAGTGTTGCTCCATTAAATAATGGTACCAGTATGGTTGTAACAGATACAGATAAGGCAAATGTGTTAAATCAGTTCTTTTCTTCAGTGTATACAATAGAGGAGTCTGGGTTCCCAGGCTCACTTAATAACTGCACGAATGGTTCAGCTCAATCTAGTCAGTGGCTGACTCAGGATATGATTCAAAAAGCTTTAATACAAATTAATGTAAACAAGGCTCCAGGGCCTGATGGCATACACCCCCGGGTTCTAAGAGAGCTTAGTTCAGTTTTAGACCAGCCCTTATTTCTGATTTTCTCAGATTCACTGTCATCTGGTATGGTGCCTATGGATTGGAGAAAAGCTGATGTTATTCCAATATTTAAAAAGGGATTACGATCTCAGCCTGGCAATTATAGGCCAGTAAGCTTGACATCTGTGGTGGGCAAATTATTTGAAGGCTTGTTAAGGGATCAGATTCAAAATTTTGTCCTAATGAATGGCATTATGAGCAACAATCAGCATGGCTTTATGAAGGATAAGTCATGTCAGACGAATTTTATTGCATTTTATGATGTGGTAAGTAAGATTCTGGATAGTGGGGGGGCAGTAGATGTGATCTATTTGGATTTTGCCAAAGCATTTGATACTGTGCCCCACAAACGACTGCTTTCTAAACTAAGGTCTGTTGGGCTCAATGAAGTCGTTTGCACGTGGATAGGAAACTGGCTACAGGATCGGGTACAGAGGGTGGTTGTTAATGGCACATTCTCTACTTGGAGTAAGGTTCTTAGTGGGGTCCCCCAGGGCTCAGTATTGGGTCCACTTTTATTTAACTTGTTCATTAATGACTTAGGGGAGGGTGTTGTAAGTAATGTATCAGTGTTTGCAGATAACACAAAATTATCCAGCCCAATTAATTCCATCCAGGATGTGGCATCCTTGCAACATGATCTTGACAAACTGGCAATCTGGGCAGCTAAGTGGCAAATGAGATTCAATGTTGATAAATGTAAAGCCATGCACCTGGGATGTAAAAATATCCAAGCCACTTATACCCTTAATGGGACTGCACTAGGCAAATCCATTATGGAAAAGGACCTTGGAGTCCTTGTAGATGATAAACTTGGCTGTAGCAAGCAATGCCAGTCCGCAGCATCAAGGGCAAATAAGGTCTTGAGCTGTATTAAAAGGGGCATAGAGTCAAGGGAGGAGGGGGTCATTCTTCCACTGTATAGAGCACTTGTAAGGCCCCATCTAGAATATGCCGTACAGTTTTGGTCTCCATCACTCAAACAGGACATTATTGTATTAGAGAGGGTACAGAGAAGGGCAACTAAGCTGGTAAAAGGTATTGAAAATCTTAGCTATGAGGAAAGACTGGCCAAATTGGAGATGTTCACGCTGGAGAAGAGGCGCTTAAGGGGTGATATGATAACTATGTATAAATATATAAGGGGATCATATAATAATCTCTCTAATGCTTTATTTACCAGTAGGTCTTTCCAGCTGACACAAGGTCACCTATTCCGATTAGAAGAAAAGAGGTTCCGCCTAAATATTCGGAAGGGGTTTTTTACAGTGAGAGCTGTGAAGATGTGGAATTCTCTCCCTGAATCAGTTGTACTGGCTGATACATTAGATAGCTTTAAGAAGGGGTTGGATGGCTTTTTAGCAAGTAAGGGAATACAGGATTATGGGAAATAGCTCATAGTCCAAGTTGATCCAGGGACTAGTCCGATTGCCATTTTGGAGTCAGGAAGGAATTTTTCCCCCTCTAAGGCAAATTGGAGAGGCTTCAGATGGGTTTTTTGCCTTCCTCTGGATCAACTGGCAGATAGGTAGTTAATAAAAAAAAAAAAAAAAGGTTGAACTCGATGGACATGTGTCTTTTTTCAACCTTACTTACTATGTTACTATGTTACTATGTTACTATGTAGTATCTTGTCCATTTTATTTAGAATTTTCACTCAGTTTAGGATGCGATGATGTCACGCATGTGCCTTGTCGCGATGACATCAGTACGTGGACCTTTGGCTCAAAAAGCAGAGCACTCCGCAATGGAGCACTCCTGACACTTTCTAACTATGAATTTAATTTCCCACCATTTTTTGGCAGTAAAATACACACCTTATAACTATAAGTTGTAAGACATGAGCAGACCACAGACCTCTTGCATTAACACAGTTCAATAGTCGAGTTAATTGTTGAGAAGTGGAGCCAGGTGCCCTTACCTATCAAGTCAGTAGGCTTGTTGACTAACTTACTGTTCTTCACTGTGGAGCTCATAAAAATTGGTCTCCTTTATCATTTTAAACATGGCCGCTTAGTTACATTTATAAAATGCTTTGGTTTCCTGGACACCTTACTCATTAGAAGTTTCCCCAGAAGATTCAATGTTGAAGACACAAAGCCCAACTGATTTGCTGGCTTTTGTGTTTTATCACTATACACTAGTTTGAGTTCCACTGGCTGTATCATAAAATTCTGAAACAAGTGAATCTTTGGCAGGGTTGACATGGGGTTACATAGGGCACACTGACTGTGAAATAAATTGCTCTCTTTGATACCGCAATAAGTTCCATTTTTGTGCACAACAGAGACCAACTAAAAGGGGTAAATCTCATTTGAGGCACACTCATTTCAAACTTACACCACTTGCAATAATTGGAAACTGGGACTTTACTTGGTTGAAGAAGTTTACAGGAAAGAATGTTTCAACGCTGAAGTGATTTAAGACTTGATGGAAAGCAGCCACATGAATTGCTTTTCTGTTTTTAAGCTCCTGGGAGCCAGGAGTGAACGGAAATTAGGTACAGAGGGTCTTGAACACTTGGCTTGCTCCAGCCAAATTGGGCAGATTGCAGAAGAATAATTGATGACTTAGGTAGTGTTCTAGTTGGATTCATGTAGTTCATCGTGATTCGTGACTTAACTTGTGACTGATTGGCCTAAAGCAATATGAAACAAAGACCTGGGAGCAGCGCAGACACAGTAACAGATGATGCTCTCCTCTAGCCTGAATTTGTAAATGCCATGTAGCAACTTGCCGACGTTATCCGTGAGGAAGTAATGATGGAAGGAGACTTTCTAAAAGTGTGAGAAATATTGTCATTTCACCGTTTACAGAAAGGAAAGGTTTCAGATCAAGAAGGGACATCATAATCCAGGTCTGTGTTATATATACTGGACTGTAATTAGCATAAAGTACCGGCAGAGGATGCAAAGAGGCTCATCTCCAAAGAAACATACTGTAGATAGAGACGGGACACTAAAACAATATGTAATATTATAAATAAAGCAGTGTGGTTTTGAACAGAAACACTTTGAAACAATTGAGCTAACATGAAAGTATTCACTGGCTTTCCTCTTTCCTATCTAGCAAAAAAATAAAAACGCCAGAGCTTGTCTTGCTTTAGGATAATGTTGCTTCCCTTTGACTTTCAAAGTAATGATCTGACACAGAAGGTACAGGTAATTCTAGACCTGCATATTTGCATCTGAGCACTGGGGAAGATCAATGCTTGATTTCCTTCAGGTAATGATCCGGACATTGTTACCAGCTTGCTGTATCATCGTGTTAAGAAATAGGTTTATGAGCTGCTGTGCCAGAATCCTCACCAGAATGAAAGCTGACACAAGTGAACTGGCTCTAGAACCCAGCTAATAAACTGGGAAGAGATCACCAGGAAAATGGAAGGGTTTATCTCCAGTTTTTATTCTTTTACATCGTTACAATGCTCTCCAGGTACAACACTGACATACAAAGCACTGGTAGTTTTAGTAATAAAGGAATGAAACGTGTTATAAACATAAGACAGGTTCGGGATACTTTATCCAGAAAGCTCCAAATTACAGGTAGACCATTTCCCAAGGACTCCATTTTATTCAAAGAATTCAAATGTTTAAAAATGATTTCCTTTTTCTCTGTAATAAAAATACAGTACCTTGTACTTGATCAAAACTAGGAGATAATTTTTATTGGAGGCAAAACAAGCCTATTGGGTTAAATAATATTTTTCGCAGACATGGTATGAAGATCCAAATTACAGAAATGTCCATTATCCGGAAAACCCTAAGCATTCTGGATAACAGGTCCCATACCTGTAATAATAGTAATAACTAATGTTGCCACTGTTTTCCTAAACGCTAGGGGCAATACAACAGAACCTCCCCATTTTATGTTATATGTTACAAAATGGCATAAAACCCAGGAAAATGTAAAACCAGGGAAATGCCTTATGCATATATTGGTGGGACCGCAAAAAATGGCGTCAAATGAGGGAAAGCTCAGGGTATGTAAAATTGACTTCACTGTACAGATATGAGACCTATTATCCAAAATTGCTCAGGACCTGTGGTTTTCCAGATAAGGGGTGTTTCCGTAATTTGGATCTTCCCACATAAAATATACTAAAAAAAACTATTTAAATATTGATTAAACCCGATAGGATTGCACTGCCTCCAATAAGGATTAATTATATCTTAGTTGGGATCAAGTACCATGTACTGTTTTATTATGGCAGAGAAAAAGGAAATCATTTTTAAAAATCTGAATTGTTTGATTAAAATGGAGTCTATGGGAGATGACTATCCCATAATTCGGGGCTTTCTAATTAACGGGTTTCTGGATAATGGATCCCATACCTGCATACACATTTGAAAGCTGGAGTAGAAATCAAAAAGTGGAACATCATAAAGTAGGTTGAGTTATGCCAAAACAAAATCAAAGTTAGTCCAGGTCCTTTAACTAATAGCAGCTAATGAGCCGTTCTAAGGGTCTTAGGGGCAAATTCACTAAGCGCCGAAGCGCGAAACGCTAGCATTAATTCGCTAGCGTTTACATGCATTTCATTATTATTACAGATTTCAAACCACAAAATCAGTTAATAAGGTGACGTCTATTACTGCCTAATAAGGCATGCTTGGCTTAAGGAGAAAATATACCCCTCTTTTGATATAAAATGATTTATTTGGGTTAGAAGTCCCTCTGTTTTCCATAGTGGGTGGTGCATAGATTCTCTGGAAAGCTGAGAGAGCAAAGTCCCAGCAGATAATGCAAAATTGCGTAGATTATGTCAACATACAAAATATAATCTTTGTTGAAATTTGCCAGACAGTTCTCCCCAAAAATTCGCCTGAAATCTCAGTTCATTTGCATAAGGATTTCGGGTATTTTTGAATGGATCCAGAAGAACATCTACTTTGTTGCCCATTGTTTGCAAACAGTCTTTGCAGTACCAAATGGTTTTAAGAACAACGGAACAGGCCTTACGTTTTACAATGATTTACAGCTGTCTTTGAATAGAAAACTTAGATTTTGATTTGCATTTTAATTGCCAGGCAATATAAAGGCCTGAATGCTTAAAACGTTTTGACGTCATAGGTAAAGTAATGTTTCAGTGTGTTCTATGTGTGTGGGGTCAAAAGCCAGATAGTAAAAGTAAATATAACCAGAAACATTCTCTTGCTTGGTTTAGAGGCCTATTTTTACATATTCCTTTTTTTTATTCTCCCATTAAACTTCTTTAGTAAGATAGCTGCTAATGGTGGCCATGTGATTTAGCAGGTGCAGAATTAAATGGAGCAGGAAAATTCCAATCCATGGGGGGTGCCAAATGTTTGCGTACCCCCAAGGATTGTAATAATTTACCTGATCGGGTAGGCCAGTGATCCTTTTAGCAGAAATCTGCTTTCTTCACTTGAGAGCGTGAAGAGGAGGGGGCAGATTTACTAAAGGGCGAAGTGGCTAATGCTAGCGACAATTTTCTAGCGTTACCGCTCTCAGGGACATCTGCGATTTACTAACGGGCGCAGGTGTCAATTCGCTTGCAAAGAGATAGGCGCTAGTGCTCATTCGCACTCTATCGCCAGTCGACAATTGGCTCTGGCGAATGGACATTACATTGACAAAAATTCAGATTTTACTAAACGTTACCTCTTTCGCCAGACTTGCCTTCGCCAGCTCAGATCAGTGCACTGGAGTGTATAGATCTTCCTCAATCTTCTGTTACTTACATCATATTTTTTAGTGGAAAAATCTTCAAAGTTCAAAAAACGCTGGTGTCTTTTCCTTTTTTCAGAGTCTGCAAAAAAAATCTTTGGGTAACTGGTTTCCCCCATACATTTCCTAACATATGGAACATTAATTATACAGTTGGTTTATGTGTAGCACATTATTACAACTCTATTGTCTTTATTTCTTTATTGTTCCCTGGACATGTGTAATTAACATTTAACTTTAAATTTCCCGCCGTATGCAAATTAACCTGAGCGCAAGACCTCTAGCAAATGTGCACTAGGCAAAAACAAACACTAGCAAATCTTCACTTTGAATTGCTCGCATTGACGAGGTAACGGTATGGAAAAGTGGCCAGCATTCGGTGCCCATGAATTTTCGCCTGGCAAAGTGTGGCGATGGGTGCAAATCTGCCCCTTAGGATGTTAGTGGTGCTTTGCAGACAGCAGCTGTTCCTGTTTGATCTGGGCTGTTCATCAATTCTATGACAAATGATGTGCTTTAATTTGAATTGTATATCAAAACATTATTCCCACCATTATATGTCAGATTATTCCAATATGTTTCCCTTTGTTATGTAACACTTTCAATTACAATTGCCGAGTAAGGCAGGAAAATTAGGTTGTATGTTTTATGTCAATGACAAAAAGATTTGCCATGCAAGTAACTTAACTCATAAATATCTATTGGAAACAGCTCATTGACAACAGATGTAAACATAGTCTGTCACACTGGGAATCAATATGCCCTTATTTAGCCTGCTACATGTAATTAGCCAAAATGTACCATCATTGATGGACAGGACCCAAAGCCTTTGGTCTTGTCAAACATTTGCTCCAGAATTATATTGTTTAATACTGTGCTAAAACTGGCATTTATTATAGTCCCAGAGCCTGTCACTGCTCTTCGCTGTCTTAGATAAACTGTTTCATTAATTGAGTTAAATTTATAAAAAAACATGGAAATCTGTTGCAGATCAAGGGCTGCAAAGTCCACTCAAAAAAGGCTGCTGTTCAATCGAATTGGTGTTCCATAGAAATGCTTACAAAAGAGAACTGCAACATACCTGTCTCACATAATGGTATTAATGATTTAATATTCCTTTCAATGGGTGCTACATTAAAGACTTGCTTCTTAGATGTCATAGATACACGACATTGAGCTCGAATTTGAGGCAGCTATCCACAAAGAACCTCACCTAAGAGTAATGTATCACTTAATAAGCCTATTATGTAGAAAGTTATAAAAAATGATTTTCCATTTCTTATAATTAAATGCAAATATGCTTATCTTAAAGGGCCAATATACACTAAAAGTTTCCTGTGAAATTGTACGTAATACAGGGGAACACAATTCTTTGGCATTTATATATAGAAGAGCAATATTCAGAGGTTATTCCTGTTATTGCTAACCACTCCCCTACGAGGAAACTTCGGGTGACTTCAGAAAACAAAGCGCTGTGTGTGCATTCCCACAGGTGATTTCCATTTCAGCAGGCAGAGGGCAGGGGGAAGGCAGTTCAGGGAGATTGTCGCCACGAAGAAGAAGAGATTTGTCGCTGGGACGACTAATCTCCCTTAATCTTCTTGTGTGGCCTGACCTTTACAAAGGATACAGGAAGAATATAAAATGCCAAAATCACATGAATCATTGAAAGTATCTTGCTTTAAAGCAAAATTATATTGGGAGTAAAATATAAATAAAATTTTAAAACTTTTAAAAAAAAGAGACATGGACAATCTCCCCCAATTCATTTTGCCAGTCTGGGTACCCATTAGCCACATGGCTTCCATTTTTTTTAATCTAACACAATATACCCATGTGACATTGAGGGGGTGATTTATCAACATTTGAATTCTAATTTTTGACGTGATTCAGATTTTTTTGCACAAAAACTTACAAATTCAAATATTTTTTCAAAAACTTGTATGTTTAGTGTTTTCTAAGTCCAAAAAATTTAAAAAAAACTTGTATGTAAAATTTCAGCTTCTAAAAGCATGCAGGTTCATTTAAGTTGTCCTAGTCAGAATTCAAGCTATTTTTTTAATTTGACGTTTTCTAGGGGTTTATTTGAGCTTCTAAACTCACAAATTTGAGTTT
Organism: Xenopus laevis; assembly: GCF_017654675.1. Classification (NCBI taxonomy): domain Eukaryota; kingdom Metazoa; phylum Chordata; class Amphibia; order Anura; family Pipidae; genus Xenopus; species Xenopus laevis. Next base: position 127,037,087 of record NC_054381.1, read on the forward strand.
TTTCCACAATTCAACAGTTTTTCATACTCGTGTTTCTTAATAAATAAACAAACATTTAAGTTTTTTAAGATTGTAAGATTCTAAAGCCTCACAAATTAGATTTTTGATAAATAAGCCCATGAATCTCCTGCAACTCCTGCAATGCTTCCTTTGCAACTTGGCAGTCAAACTTTGTCTTGGTCTCTAACATACTGTGGTCATCAGCAGGGCTGTATTTAGATCCGATGCTGCCCTAGGCACTGGACCTGAACACGCCCCCTAAGCAACACGTGTGACGTCACACGCATGGACGTCATGAAGGTGACGTCACGCGATGCGAGCTTGTGACGTCATGCAATGTGAGCTTGTGGCGTCACTTCCACCAACCAGCCCGCCCGGTACCCCTCACCCTCCAGGCTGGCTGATTTCCTTTTTTTAAATAAAATATATATACGCCCCTGGTCATCAGTCTGTTGCTGGTTACATCTCCTGCTCTACACATAGATTCTCCATAGATGGTGTTTACCTGATAGCAGAGACACAGAGGCAAGAGACATACACCTGACTACAGGGATCAGAAAAAACTTCAAACCTTTTGCTCAACAGTGGTCTTAAGCAAAAAAAAGAGACAGAGACAGCAATAAAACTATTGGTTCTGTGATTTCAGAGAATTTTAAAAATAATGTATCCATAGCATATGGTAAACAGTTCTTGGGGGAATAATAAAGCTTGGATTAAACATTGCTTATTTAAATACATTATATTACAGACAACCATTTACACTAAATAAATACACCATCTGCACCAGTGCATTCGCAATACACCTATAACTTGTAGGAGGGACACACCTGTAGAACCAAGAGTATAAAATAGAGCTACATGGGATTGATGTGGCACAGCAGCCTGTCATAGATTACTTGAAATAAGCAATGTTATATCTGGGCTTTAAATTGGTGTATATGTTCCCTGTATTTGCGTCAGTCCTCCTAAAGCCATACAGCCCTTTTGTGGTGCCAAACAAGAGAAACAAATAGGATTAGTTTACACAAAGACATTGTGATGGAATGTTTTCAAGGCATTCTTGATTGTGTTTACTATTGTGTAGTGAACAATGACAGTGTAAGTGTTGATAACCTGCAGCTTTGTGTGTCTTTATCTGTGTATGGGCAACAACAATATGCTGTGTGCAGGGAAACCTTTGTGTATTTATACAGTATGTGTGCATGTATAAACACAATTTTTAGATGTTATTATTCTAGCTGACACCATGTTGTATTCTATATATTTATCTTCTTCCAAAAGAAACATTTCTTCTGGAAAAAAAATTAATTAGTATATATATATATATACTTTAAAAAATCCATAGGTAATTTCTTTGATGTAAAACACAGTTTCCGGAATCCAGAAGCCAAATGTTTGTTATATGACTAAGAATCCCAGCAGGGCACATGCTTTTACACATCTGACAGCCTGCAGCGGGTGAGAAACATCTGACCTTTATATTTATCTCATGAAGACACCCAGTCTTCTATTTTTGGCTTCAGATAATAGATGATGATGACATTGAATGATCCCAGGACAAGACTATGCGCGGTTGGTGTGACTGAAGTTAAAACTGGTCTAAAAATTAAAAATATTACAAAACAAAGGCAAATAAAATACAGTATGTCTGTTGGAAAATGTGTAAAACTTTTGTGTCCGTGCGTCAATAGAAATGTGTTTCAGGATGAACGTGAGGAACTGAATGCATATAACTACACTGCATTAGGTATGTTCAGCTGGGCTTTGTCTAAATATATTTTATATGTCCTACTTTCTATACATCTTAGTGGGTATATATATATATATATATATATATATACTATATACTGTATATATATATATAATATATATATATATATATATATATATATATATATATATATATATATATATATATATATATATATGGAATCTGTGCATTTCAAAGAGAATCATGTGTTCCTATGGCTAGACCCATAAAATACAATTTAAAACAATAAAAAATCTGACAGTATTATCAGATATATGGAGAAGGCAGCCAATAAATGTCTAATAGGCCCACCTCTCAGTAGAATATAAACAGGAAACAATAAACTATATCTAATGGATGTGGTTAGCAAGCAGATTTATCCTCTTCTTGTCCCAACTTTTATAAGTCCTGGTATTGTCACATAAAAGAAAACAGATTTGCCACCAGATTTGGCCTCACCTTACACTTCAGTTCAGCATAACCCAATTCACCATTGATCATGCAGAGAAACAAAAGCACCTACTGCACATTTTTTAATAATAATAATAGGATGACTGTTTAAGTAATGAAAAAAATATATTTGCAGCGTATATGAGTTTATGCATATGGAACAACAACAGCAAGCTGAAGTTTTCACAATATGAAAAATACAAGTTGTGTTTTTTAAGGGTCAGTCCACACGAGCAGATTCGGGGGGGTTTAGTCGCCTGAAAGCATTCTTTTCTTTTAGTTGATAACAATAACTGTGAGGTATCATGTTTAACTAAATCTTGTGAATTGATAACTTTTATACCATATGAAAAGAAAAAGATAAAAGCAAAGGAGTTTATAACTGATACATACTGTAGATAATTTCCTTACCCAGCACTACTCTAGCTCCTAACGCAATAATAAGAGCTGCTTTTGGACCATGAGAACCTTACCAATGATATCATTGTTAATTATCAGATTCATTTCTCCTGAAATGGGTGTGTCTTGTGAAATAAAGTTGGGCTCCACAGTGGAAGACTGATATAAAACAATCTTATTCCTTATTATATTTATGTTAGTTTGCTACAGCCAAGAGCTGATCATTTTGAATTCCTACCAATTGAACATTAAGGGGCACATTTAGTAAGGGTCGAATTTCGAAGTGGTAAAACTTTGAAATTCGGGCATCGAATAGTAGAAATTCGATAGTCAAAGTTTTTTTTTTGAGTGAACTTTGAACGAATTCAAATCGTTCGATCGAACATAGAAATCGTTCGAATTTAATTCGAATGATTTTCAAAAAAAAACCTTTGACTTCTATAGTTTCTAGGAGGTCCCCATAGGCTAACATAGCCATTTGGCAGTTTAAGGTGGCAAAGTGTCGAAGTCGAAGTTTGTTAAAGAGACTTTACTACGATTTTTAAATGGTCGAATATTTAACGTTTTTTCAATTCAAATCAAATTTTGCCTATTCGATGGTCAAAGTACCCAAAAATTACTTCGAAATTCGAAGTTTTTGAATTTGAAAATTCACTTCAAATTCATTTTGACGATTAGTAAATGGGCCCCTTACAAAATCAAGACAAATACTCCCCCCAAAAAAATGTATATGCATTTCCAAATAGTCACTTCTTCACTAGGAAATGTTAATGATCCTGGACAGAGACAATAATCTGTGGGCATTAATAAGACCTGTACTAATAGCAAATATTAAACTTTTTAACAAATATTATGAAATCTGCGAAGTGGTAGATTTTCTACTAGCATTGGCCCAGGGGAAGTTAAGCTATTATGCCACAGAAAAATTAATGGTCTTAGTTTATTTGGGGGAAGCAAAGGTCTAAATAAAGCATCATGACCACAAGTGGTATAAAAGAATGCATGGGACTCTCTATAGAAGGCAAGCACAATGTCTCAGCAGCTACCCCACCATAGTAATTGGTAATTGGGATTTTTAAAGGCCAGAGAAATTTTAATGACCATGAAACCATGTTTTATTTTAAGCACTGGCCTAGAAGGTTTTAAGGTTGTCATAGTAGCTGAGACCCCATGTTTGTTTTCCAAGCCTATTATATCTAGATATTGCTGCCTTGTACGTTCTGAAGATGACATTGACGGTTTGACATAAACCTACCCAGCTGGTGGGCTCAAAACAACTGAATGTCCAAATGCTAGAGAAACCACAGTTAGACCAGTAGGTCACTTTGCCCATCATATCGGGATTCTATATTATGAATTTAGCAACCGCAGGTAAATTGTTTCTCATTGAAATAGTTACTCGCTTATAGATTAATAGTGTTTTCACAAGGGCCTCTATAATGAGAAAACATTTTAGGTTATTTATTTTGCTAACCCCTGGAACATATATGGACAGAAAGAAAAATTAAGGTTAGAAAGCAAACTACCAAATTTGTTTTACTTATCTATCAAGTATAACATTGATACAAATGTGTCTTAACTTCTTGGGAGTAAAGCAATATATGCAAATGGTAAACTCCACAAGCTGCATAAGAATAATACAATCATGCTGCATTTTTCTTATACCATCTGGGAAAAGTCATGCCAAATCACACACTCTCAGATACAAGGGCTAGTGGTGCTTGGAGTTTTTAGGCAAGACACTTTTTGCCAGTTACAAGTCTAGGGCCGCTTCAGTGCTCAATGCCGCCCTGAGACTTCAAAAACACTGTGGGGCAGATTCACTAAAGGGCGTAGTGACTAACGCTTGCGCAAATTCGCTACCGTTCGCCTCCCTGAGCGCAACTTCGGATTTTAGTGAAGGCGTCACTTGTGCATTTTCACTGCTTAGTGAATTTGCCCCTGTGTTACAGCTAGTAGTGTAGAGAAGCTCTTAACTGCCAGGACCTACCCTCTAGGTGTAGCAGGAGAGCCCTACTAACTCCGGTGTTCACCAATGCCTTTTTGGGGCCCCCGGACTTTTGCTGTGGAGCAGGCAGAGGTCCTACCCATGGCCAAGGTGGTCAAAAGCAAGGATTGGAAGTCAAAAACCAGGCAAGAGTCAAAAACCAACAAGGATGTAGAAAAATAGATTGAGCAGAGTCAGGAATACTAAAAACCAGCATGGGCAATGAATCTAAACAAGAAGCGATCTTTATTTCGAATTTTGGCACCAATAGTGAAATCAGCACGTTTAGACGCGACACGAGCGTTATGGAAGGAGTTGGAAATCTTCATGCTGGGAGGAAACTCGAGCTTGACATAAACTGGGTTAATAACCTCCTTGATTCTAAAAAGATTCTGACCATAGATACAAAAAAAAGGAGAACAGCCTACCGCCTCATGTCTTAGGTTGTTATGGGCAAATTCAGCCCAGGGAAGAGGTTCAACCCAATTATCACGGTTCCAAATGCGCTGACGCGCCTCTTGTTCCGGTTGCGCGTCCAAAGGAAGCAAGCGCGAATAAAAGTAAGTACATTCGCTGGTCTCCTGGGACTTCTTACACACTGCAGCCCCCCCTTACCACCCATACTCTTTTGGCTGGGGCAGCAAGCAAACAGTATTAGTTCTGTATATCAAACCTTCTGTGTCTGGGATGAGCAGTTAGCCATGTGAGAGGTGCAATGCGGATATCATAAAAGTGGTGTGGGTTTTATATCTAAAGAATTCTGGGGGACATAATAAATGCAGGTATGGGATTCTTATCTGGAAACCCATTATCCAGAAAGCTTTAAATTACGGGAGGCCATCTCCCATTGACTCCATTTTATCCAAAATATCCAAATGTTTAAATTTAATTTCCTTTTTCTCTGTAATAATAAAACAGTACAATTTTACTTGATCCAAACTAAAGTATAATTAATCCTTATTGGGGGCAAAACCAGCCTATTGGGTTTATTTTTTATTTTACTGTACAGTAAAATAAAACTCAAGTCACAATCTATTTTAACTGCTCCTGTAAAGACAACTTTTACCTAGCAAAGTTTTGTATTAGAGGTTTTCATGGTTTTTACACTTAGGGGCCCATATACTAAGGGTTGAAGTGAATTTTCAAATTCAAAAACTTCAAATTTCAACGTAATTTTTGGGTACTTCGACCATTGAATAGGCCAAAATTTGATTCGAATTTAAAATACTCGAAAATCGAATGGTCGAATTCGACACTTCGCCACCTTAAACCTGCCGAATTGCTGTTTAGCCTATGGGGGACCTCCTATAACCTTTATGAGTGTTTGGCTAAGTTTTGAGTAGTCTAATTATTTTTTTGTAAAATTATTCGAATCGTTCGATTTTTACTTCGATCGAAAACGGACGTTTTTGATTGAAAAAATACTTTGACTATCGAAGAGCCCAGAGCCAATGAGCGTTGTTCCATACCCTAAAAGTAGTCTCTCTTCAAGTGCAGGGCACAAAAAAAAACTATGCATGTAAAAAACTTTTGTTTTGTGCCCTTATAAAAAACATATACATTTTATTAGCGGAATGCCAGTTAGTTAATATTGCCATTTAGAATAATTAGAAAGATTACTCCAGGGTCTCTACATCTGCTGTTGAATCCACATTCATTATGTCCTCAGCCATGATTGTCTTCTGATGAGTGAAATTTTAATTAAACCTATCGAGCCATCTAATTATTTAGATTTACCTTCCCAAATTAATTAAATATTCATGCAAGCTGGTTTTTCATAATAAACATCATTTATGAAAGAGAAAATCTTTTTCCTGCAGAGTTGCCATTGTTTCCAGAAATAATCTCCAGCCATCCTATCGATGTTAGTTTTCTTGCCCATCAATAACATTGGATTTAGCTATAATTTTTACCTTAAATTCAATCGTAATTGTGTTAAATGCAATAATACATTTTCTAAAGCAAGGAAACCACTGGGAAATACAGACTCGTCATTTCCCTGGTTACGCAAGTCCTCTAGCAATAATACTAATAAGCAAAACCCATATATATGAATACATTTATATTCAAGCACAGAACAAATCTCAGAAAATGTATGAAGACTTTACTCCAATTATTTTTCTGATTGTAATGACTTGCTATACGCAGAGTATATGCTTAGGGACAAAACCAGTAAACACCTTTCCTATTTAGTATATTAACAGAATTTACAATGTAAATGTGCTGCTCACGTAGTCTGCAAATTTATATGCATGAAACATTTCACATTCACAGTGTCAGACTACAACATTTAAGATGAAGGAAGAAAGTTTTATAAAACAAAAATGCAAAAGATGACATTGCCTTCTATGTTTAAATTCTAGACAATTGATTTATTATAAACAAATCATTTATTTCCCATACAAATGTATGAATAATACCCATGCCATAAAGCTTTTTATTCATGCTGGATTTGTACGATACAGGAGAAGAAGACCAAAAAGTAGAAGCATGGTCCTTGTGCTGCAAAACTGGAAATAACAGGGAGCACAAGGTATTCTATAACATGAATTCTTAAGGGATAAGAGTACCTTTCCAGGCCTACTAGTTCAATGTTAAAAGTTACCAGTATAGCGCTACACTCTAGTAGTAATAGCTTTTACTTTTGAGTAGTGATGGGCAAATCTGTCCCGTTTCGCTTCACTAAAAAAATTAGTGAATCTGTGAAAAAATTTGCGAAACGCGTTGAAGTCAATTGGTGTCAAAATAATTTTGAGGCGAGCGACAATTTTGATACGCGTGACTATTTTGCCCGGATGCATTAAAGTCAATGGGCGTCCAAATCATTTTGACTTGGCAACAATTTTTATGCACGCAACAATGTTGACGCGTGGCAATTTTTTTGTTGTTTCGGCACAGTTAGTGGGTGGCAAAATTCGCCGCGAATACATGCTTGGACTCCATGCCATCACTACTTTTGAGCAACACAGTGCATGACCCAATGGCAAAAGCTAATTTATTAATGATATAAGCCTTATAGAAAGAAAAGGATGTCAGGGATCATTTATTGAAATGGGCATTGTACAAAAACCTGATAATAATTGTCATTCTTGTAATTCTTCATTCTTTCCTAGAATTCTAGAATTATTGCATCCACCTTAATCAAGTACAAATCTTTGCATTAAATGCAGCAGATGCTGAGATTTGTACCATGGAGTGAATAGCATGAATTTGGGGTATCCTTGAGGGTAGGACATGGGGCTTAAGGTGGCCATAAATGGGCAGATCCACTCGCCGCCTTGAGTGAACAATATTGGGCTGATCCGATTGTGGGTCCTAGGGTCGCATCACAGGGCCAGAAATGCTGGCAGTGGGATTGAGGACTGTATCAACAAACCGATGCGGTCCTTGATCTGACAGGAATTTTAAGCTTGCCCGATCAACATCTGATTTTCAGCTAGATATCGACGCAGAAGCCCATCGGAAGGTACCTAAAAACTCAACACTACATTCAGTTAATATTATGATGACTGGATATAAGAATTTAGTATAACCACCATGAGAAAAGAATGATCAAAGCCCCCAGACTTTTGGGACTGTGCTAATCAAAACCTTCGTTGCTTGAGAAAAGTTAACCCTATATTTAAGGTTGTATAACACAGTAAGTGAGAGTTTATTCACTACATACCTACAGTAACTGTCACACCACATCAAAATGCATTGTATCCCTTTGGCATTGAGTGAATCCATGTGAATGACACTTTGACACGTAGGTAAACTGAAATATTGTACCCTTGGCAAGCTGACCTTTATTTTTGATTTAGGTTGTTCTGTCTAGGCTTATGTAGAGTATACTTCATGCCTCACTGGGGCAGAGGCTGGCATTTCACACACCTTCCAGCACATGTATGTGTGGAACCAATGAACAAACGTGGAACAAATTAAATAAAGAGAAGAGGTTGAAGTGATCCAGGTCTCAGTAACAACTAGAAAGTTAAAGGGAAAAAAAAGAGGTAAAATTAAGCCATGAGTTCATCACGGGTGGAACAAGGTTTATGATCCTAAGTTTAGAAACAGTTGGGAATAAACCAAGTCTTGGGATACTAGATACTAGGTTGTAGGCCTACAACCACCAACCACCATCACTAATGCAGCATTCCCCTGACATTCTTCAATTGGATCCAAAATAGATAGCATTACCTATTGACACAAGACTTGGCTTTAGAACAGATGAATAATGTTGATATCTTCATATCTTCAAATAAGTATTTGGTACTCAAATAGTTATGTACTCCAAACAAATGAAAAAACATTTTTTTTGCTTAATGATATAAAATGTAATCATAAGCAGCTTTCTAATATATATTTATCAAATATATCAATATGCATTCATTAACAATTTCAATTATCTCAACGTGTTTTAAAGGGGACCTGTCACCCACAAATGAAAATCTGTATAATAAAAGTCCTTTTAAAATGAATCATGAAAATGAGATTCTTTTTTTTTAATTAAAACAACCATAAATAAACTCATTTAAAACTCTCAGCTATCAATCATATATTCACTTTCACTTTCCATTCTGCAATTCCTACAAGTCACTGCACTGTTACATTTTCCCTCCATCCCCAACATTTAAATTTGTAGTCAGTGCAGGGGCATGGGCATCGGGTGCCCCATTGTGGTGCATAAACAAGATTTTGGTATGATTTGGCAAGATTTTATCTTGCCTTAATAAGAGTGGCTGCAAAATGGCTACTGCCTGCTTGATGCGATTGTGATTTACAAGACTAAAAGAAAGAAGATTGAAACCATGTGTATAGTGTAAGTGAACTTTATTTTGCTTCACTAACATCATAAAAAAGGATTTTAAGCAAAAACGTATCTAGACACTCTAAATTTACCAAAGGACAAAGTGACTTACGCTGTGGCGAAAATTCGACAGCGTGATGTCATTTCTGTACTTCACCGATTTACTAACAGCGCAGGTGTAACTTCGTTAGCAAAAGAGATGGACACTGGCACTCATTCGCACTCAATCACCAGACGAAGTTGTGCTCTGGCAAAGGGACGTAACTGCATGAATTCATTAAGATGCGGATTTTACTGAACGTTACCTCTTGCGCCAGACAAGCTTTCACCACCTCAGACCAGACCAGCAATAGAGTAGATAGGACTTCCTCAAAATTTAGTTGAAATTTTTTCTAAGTCCCAAAAAACGCTGGCGTCTTTTCCTTTTTTCAGGGTGATAGGCTGCAAAAGAGCTTAATTTTTTTTGGGGGTAACCGGCTTCCCCCCTACATTTCCTAACATATGGCACATAAACTATACACTGGGCTCATGTGTAGGGCAATATAACAACTCTATTTTATTTTATTATGGTTTCCCTGGACTTGTCTAATGCAATGTATTTGCTGCAACATATACGTCCTTTCAACTTTAACTTCCCGGCGTATGCAAATTAGCCAACGCTAGCGCAACTTCGCTTTGCTTGCCGAATTAATGCTAGCTCAACTTCACTAGCATTCGGTGCCCTGGACGCAACTTCCCAAGTTAGTAAATTAGCGCTGTCTGAGCAAATGTTCGCCTGGCAAAGTGTTGTGCTGCCTGCGAAGCAGTCGCTGGCGAATTTTCGCTGCTTAGTAAATTCTCACTGCTGAGTTCCAATCCCTGGAAGCAATGACAGCATGAGAACTATTTGCAGGGAGTGTGTGATCACCAGCAAACAAACCTAACTTCCCCATGTACAATGCCAGATGTCAGATGGAGTTGTGTAAACTTCATTGTCCCCTGGAGTGATAAATGGCAATTCATCATCTAGCAGTCTAAGGCTAAGGCCACACTAGGCGATAGCGCCGCGATTTGACTTGGGGAATAGCGAAAAATCGCCAGCATAAAAACACACGCGGCGATCTTTTTTCTATTGTCGCTCGAAATCGCCTAGCGAGGCAATTTCGAGCGACAGTAGAGAAAAGATCGCCGCGTGTGTTTTTACGCTGGCGATTTTTCGCGATTCCCCATAGACGCCAGCGCAAAAGTTTCCCCAGCGATTGCGGCTTAAAAGTCGCGGCGAAAAGTCGCCGTGAGTCAAATCGCGGCGCTATCGCCTAGTGTGGCCTTAGCCTAACAGTCTGGGTTTGGCAGGTGCCAGGAGAACACTACTTGTTTGAATGCCTAATGTTTACAGTAAAATTTGGCGGAGGAGGAATAAAAATCTGTTTGCAATGGTTTGGGGTAGGGTCCTAATGAACGTAAATCTAAAGGCTACAGTATACAAACTTGTTCATTGATGAATTAGGGGAGAGTATTGTATGTAATGTATCTGTGTTTGCAGATGACACAAAACTATCTTGGATGTGGAATCCTTGCAGGGAAATCAGAAAAAACTGGCAGTCTTAGGACTGTATTTAATGGAGAAGGAGGTTGACTGAGGTCCGATGCATAGGGCAGCATTGGATAGGAAGGTACAGTACATTGTTGCTCCAGCTCTGTTGCTGGGTTTTTTTAAGTGAATAAAGTACTTACCATATTGGTACCAGTCAGCCACCCCCTAAAACTGCCACTTTAGTCAAATGCCCATGGGTGCCTTTACGGTATATATCACCCTTGGGCGAAGATGAGCTTTAGTGTTGATAAATATAAGGTCATGCAACTGGGATATAAATATATACAAGCCACTTACACCTTTAATGGAACTACATTAGGCAAATCCATAATGGAGAAGGACCTGGGGTTATTTGTGTATACTGTATACTGTAGCAAGTTGTGGAAGGACAAACTAGGTTTTCAGATGTATTAAAAGAGAGAGGAGAAGGTAGTTCTACCCCTTTACAAAGCACTGGTATGGCCTCATCTGGAATATGCTGTGCCGTTTTGGTCTCTAGTGTTCAAATGTAAATTATTAAATTAGAGAGAGTCCAAAGAAGCTCGTTAAGGGTTTGAAAAGTCTGAATTATAAGAAAAGGCTGGCTAAATTGGTGTTTACATTGGAGAAGATTCATGGTTAATGATGTATAAATATATAAGAGGATCATACGCGAAGTCTCTGCTGCTTTATTCAGCAGCATCCATATATATCCATTTATATTCAAAAAGGGTTAAAGCTGTGAAGTTGTGACATTTTCTTCCTGTAGTGGTTGAACTAGCAGATATATTAAATTGTTTCAAGAGCAGGTTGGATGGCTTTTTCGCAAGAGAGAAAATACAGGGTTAGTGAAACTAGCTCTTAGAACAAAGATGTTCTAGGGACTGGTCCGATTGCCATATCAGAGTCCCCCTCTGATGCAAAGTGGAGAGGCTTCAGATTCAACTTGAAGTTATAAAGATTTCATTTAGACCAAAATGGTAAATCTGGTGCGTCTGTCATTTTTCAACCTAAAGTACTTTGTAATTAGATATAGGGTATTTACAGTTGCCTTGAGGGATGTATTAATTCCAGGTAAATTAGCACTATGCAATTATACGCTAAAACCATTTATTACACCAATGGAAATTATGCAATTCACAGACACATTAATGCAAGAAAACCACAAAAGCAGCTATGCATGTTGCAGTGCATGTTCTGGGAGGGGTACCATGAATTGTGGGCAAAAGACGTGGCATTTTGCATGTATTTTTATACCGAGTGCATGGTACTTGCACTCATACTGTAAATGAGCCCATTTTGTGCAAGGTTAAACATTTTTGTCTATAAATGTACATATGTATTAGTGCATGTTAACATAGAAGCTTGACATTTGAAAAGGAGCCTATTACTCTGGCATGCCACTATTAGCCAGCTACTGTTTTCAAGGTTGACACCTCGAATATAATCGATCCGCAGTTTTGGGCTATCATCCATCAAGCAAAAGACTTATGCTGAATGCTGATGTACCAATGTACGTAGATTCATTTGTTACAAATCGGTTGTAAATGATGACTCAAAACATGCGGACAAATTGCAGTAATCTATAATAATATATAATTTCTCAAATAGTTTGCCAAATGTCATTGCACGTTAATTCAGTCTAGACAGTTTCTTCTTTAAAGTCTATCCCCTGAGTACGATGCTGTTGCACAGCTATTTCTCAAGAGTAGATTATCAGTGACCTATTAAGCGTAACGGTTTTTTCTGTTTCTGTATGAAAGATCCTAATACACCAGGTTAAGCTCGGATAAATGGATAGGTTATACATCAATCAACAAATGCAACCAAGAGAGAGCTAAGCAGCTGATGGTAAAACATTGAAAATTGAATTAATTTTGGAATGTATGCACAATAAAAAAAACTGTAATAGTAAATACTTGGCATACATGGCAAACAGGAGAGTCTGTAAAAATAGGGTTCAGATGTTAATCGGTCCCCCAGTGTTGTATTTCCACCCAGTGCCAATCTAGGCACCGGACCTAAGGATGCCCCCCCAGTCATCCAACTTTGCATGTGCATGTGGCATCACATCTGTGCATGACATCACATCCGTGAGCGTGATGTCATGGCCGTACTCGTGATGTCACTTGGCACACACTAATTACCACTGCACCTCTCAACACCAGATTTAGACAACATGGTCTGGTGGCTGCAGGGGAGATCATTTATTTTTTACATTTTTATATAGGCACCCAAGGGACAACCCTTAATACTGCTGACCTAGGCACAGGCCCTCAGGTGCCTATATATAAATACAGCCCTGCAGTCCTCATCATGCAAAGATAGTGCAGCAAATAAATCCTGGCTGGAAGAAGGAGTCCCAGTGAAACTGAGATCATTATTGCTGGGGTGCATTCGGCAGGAGCAAGAGAAAAATAAGACAGTTAACCTGCTTAACAAGCAACAGCAGATACAGTGATGTTAACCAATAATTGTCTGTGAAACCAGTGGCCTAAAATCCTGCTGACACTGTGGCAGCTTTATTATTTACATGTGACATAAGTCACACTGAATGAAGATTAATATAATCTCTTCTGAGCACTTTTGCTGTTTACTTGACTTTCAGTTTCAAAGCTATTAGCAGACTTATTAGCAGCTGTTGCTCCAGCAGTAACAGGGTTAAATTAATAGGCAGGAAACATCTCCGATGCGACCGATCACTCCTTCCCTCTATGTGGGTTTAACAGATTTACTGACTCCTCAATGGTAAGAGCTGCTTGCTTCAGGCCAGGAGCATTCTAAGTCCCTTGTCTGCTACGTATCATGTCCCATCAGTGATCTGAAATGGAATGTTTCTCACTCCAGTGTTTGCTCTCTATGATTAATGGCAGGACCCAGTGGAGATACCACACCTGCACTGACAATACAATATATTATAAGCAAGGTGAGCACAGTGAGATAGGCAACAAGGACACTTGGTTAATTTAATAAAAATCCTGTTTAGCTTATATTTTTTATGTCAGTGCTGTACTGATCTCTGTTTGAGCTTTGCACATTTTTTTTATTTGGGCTTTGAAAATAAGATTGCTGGGTAGATGGAGATGTTTAAGGAAAGTTCTCTTTGAGAGTTGGGGTGGCAGATTTAATCATTGCCTTCATATAATCATTAGCTCGCTTGTGCTATCTTTCCAAATAATTACCTAACCTCGTGCAATAATAAATAGTTTCTTGGGCTGGTTCCAGGAGGAAAACATTACCCCTTTAGATGAAAAATGTGCTTAGATCGATCAGGGGAACAGATTCAGCCAAATACCAAACCTAATCCGAGCTCTTCTTCTTTACTAGAAAAGCTGGTGCAAGGGAAATAACCAGTGATCAAGCATTTTATCCACATACTCCAAATTTTTAAAAATGATTTCCTTTTTCTCTGTAATAATAAAACATTACCATGTACTTGATCCAAACTAAGATATAATGAATCCTTATTGGAAGTAAAACCAGTCTATTGGGTTTATTTAAAGCGGACCAGTCACCCAGACATAAACAGTTGTATAATTAAAGTCCTTTTCAAATTAAACATGAAATCCAAATTCTTTTTTTGATTAAATCATTCATACCTCTCGTAAACTCATTTCGAAATCTCAGCTGTCAATCAAATATTGCCTGCTCCTTCTCTAGAGGCAGGGCAGACAATTGCTTTCACTTTCCATTCAGCACTTCCTAGATGTCACTGCTCTCCCCACATTCCCCCAGTTCTCTTTACCATTTGATTGTGTAGCCAGGGCATGGGGATGGACATCAGATCCCCCATTCTGGTGCACAAACAAGATTTTGAGATGATGCAAGGCTTGATTTAATAACAGTGTCTACAATATGGCTCCTGCCTGCTTGCTATAATTATGAATTCCCATAACGAAGGAAAAAAGATTCAAATAATTTATATATTACATATTATCCGGAAAACCCCAGGTCCTGATCATTCTGGATAACAGGTCCCATACCTGTATAAGCAGTGTGGTTGAAGTGCCAATGGTTAACTAAAACATATTGAATAGCTTGTTATGTAACAAACCACAGATAAATGCTGCCAAGCTATTCCTCTCCAACCCCCAATTTAGTGGTCATCAGAGTTTGGCTGGGAGCAGATTTAGACTCTTGAATGAGTCATAAAAGATTTGACATTAGATTAGACATCAGTCACTCTTACAACTTGAAGAGAGCAGCCTTGTTTGAATTCATTTTTGTTGGGCTGTCTATAACACTTATATTATATATTATTCAAAATACTAGGCCTTAGCGTTATTCAAAGCATCAAATGGCAGATTTAATACATTTCAATCAGTGTGGGGAATCCTGAATAGGGATGTAGCGAACTGTTCGCCGGCGAACTAGTTCGCGCGAACTTCGACTGTTCGCGTCCGCCGCAAGTTCGCGAACGTCGCGCGACGTTCGCCAATAGGCGTTCGCGTCAAAATCATTCGACCATTCGTTCGCTAAAATCGAACGATTTTCGTTCGATTCGAACGAAAATCGTTCGATCGAACGATTCAAATCCTTCGATCGTTCGAATCGAACGATTTTCGGATGTTCGAAGTTCGCGAACAGTTCGCGAACTGTTCGCATTTTTTGCCGGTGTTCGCGAACGGCGTTCGCGAACACATACTCGGCGGTTCGCTACATCCCTAATCCTGAAGGATTCGTAGTGGTGGAATCCTACAACATTTACTAAACACATTTTCCTGACAGACACGAGTTTGTTTAATGGATTGAACACATTTATCGATGCAGATTCATGTGTCAATTCATCCCTTGTTCAACTACTTTCAGCAGGCAAACATTGTTATTTTCAAGGAGAATGTCACACCCCTGGGAACCTTTAATCCCCAATGGAAATTGAATGCGGAGATGAAGGATTCAGATAAATCTTTTCCACACTTGAAAGAATAGTTGCTGTTCCTTAAAAAGATTAGTAAATGTGAATGAATAAGCTGTAACAACAGCTACAAAACAGATGACAAATGTGACTCTAAATAGCAAGTACATATCCACCAGGCAAGACATTAGTTATTCCTATAGATCTGTTATCCCAGCAGCAACGATTAAACCATGATATTGATGTATATTTTAAAGGTAGGGGATATATTATCTGGAATGCTTGGGAGCTGGGTTTTTTTTGGATAAGGAGTGTTTCTGGGTAACAGGTTTCTGGATAATGCCTGTATAATCAAAGGGGATGTGCAGAATTCTATCAAGAAATGTGAACCAAAGCCAAAACTTTCCATAACATCAAAATGTTTTGTTGGTTCTTAACGCTACAGTGGGCAGTTAAACCCACCCTGTCTCCAGAGTTAAAGCCCTTAATCAAAGCTATTGATTCCTGCAACATGAATATCATTACACCCTCACCCATCAATATTTCCATTAAAAAAATATAAAGAAAGAAAATAAGGGTGGGATCATTGTGAATTTCACTTTTAAGATTGGAGTGGTGACACACACACACACAAACATATATATTATATATATATGTTCTGTATATATATGGACTATAAAAATTAGTACAGATATGGGACCTGTTATCCAGAATGCTCAGGACCTGGGGGTTTTACATTTAAGTGATCTTTCCATAATTTGGATCTCCATACCTAAAGTCTACTAAAAACTCATTAAAACTTTATGGGAGTTATTTACTAAACTCTGAATGCAAAAATCACAAAGAAATTTGTGATTTTTTTTTTTAATGAAATCAGACTTTTAAAAAATCATTCATTTTTCAGAATTTCTTAAACCCCAAGGATGGAAAAGTCATAATCAGAAAATCCCACATCTCAGACCTGTCGAGGTTGCATATAAGTCAATGGGAGTAATCCCAATGATTTTTTGATGTGAGCTGGGTTTTGTGCAATACCCCGAAATTTTCGGGGTTTTCGGTCAAAAATCTGAGTTTTTGGGTGAAAAAAAAATTGTGAAAATCGGACGAAAAATTCAAAAAAATCGCGAAAAACTGAAAGTAAATTTCAGGAAAATGTAATAATAAATAAGTTAAAAAAATCGGAGCGGATTTGATCGGAGTTTGTAGCTGAAAATATTGAGATAAATTTGGACCTAAGTAAACAGGATTGTTTTGCCTCCAATAAAGATCAATTATATCTTAGTTGGGCTCAAGTACAAGGTTCTGTTTTATTATTACAGAGGAAAAGGTAATAATTTTAAAACATTTGAACTATTTCATTAAACTGGAGTCTGTGGGGACCAGCCTTCCATAATGCGGAGTTGTCAATAAAAGCAAAAAGAGACGCTCCAGTTCTCCGCTGCTCCCCAAGCCAGGTGCTCAGTCCTCAGTGTCCCTTACTGGACAAGCACACGAATTCACAGTTACCTGCTAATAAAGCCTTGTCCAGAAGTGCTGTCCATTTGTTTGTTTTGTCATGTTCCATAATGCGGAGCTATCTGGATAGTGAGTTTCAGGATAACCGATCCTATACCTGTACTCTGAGTGTGAAGATTCATCAATTAATATATCACATATATAACGAGCGAGCAATTGTGAATTATAAAAGATTAGCTTGCAACTGATTAGGTTTGATCTGGAATAACCTCTAGCACCAATAACAGAGGTTTTATAGTTAAACGGCAAGTCTACTTTCATTAAAAAAAACCCTGAAAATTCTGTTCTTAAGTCACATCATCACATATTGACGTCAATAGGCTGCACTGTGGTTTGTAGACCTGGAAGGGATATTTTCTTAGACGACTATCCAGTAGATGTGGGTTTCTGGCACAAATGTATTTATTAAGGTAAGGTCCATGACAGTCTTGTGACCTTTTCTCAAATCCCAGAAAGGCACTATGTGACTTTTGCAATGCACGTTTCTGGTTTAAGTCATTTCACTGATTTATGGAATTGTATAAAGTCACTGACCTTTATCTATAACAAAGTGATGTTTGCTACTGCTAAATGCGTTACAGAAAGCCACCTTTAGTAGGAGATATTAGAGCACTTGTCAGACTGATAGTATTGCAAATTGTGAGTAGATAAATATGTACAAATATGAAAAGGATATAAAAAACATAGTGGTATGATTAAGGAAGCACCATGCACAAGAGAGCAGTAGAGTGTACCTCGTTTGTAATATATTTATGTTTTTTTAAATAACATTCTCATTCTGGAGGGAGTTAAAGTCAGGAGCCCAGTGTTTATTAAATTTAACAAGAACTTTGCAAATGTGAATTTTAATTAGACAATAAACATAAAGGCTCCACCCATTGCCAAGAGGCAGTTATTTATAATAAATTCCATACGCTTCTCCCTCTGCCCTACAGCAAGAGCTTAATAAAATAAGCATGCATCCAATATGAGGTTATTAAGAATCTATTAAATTAGAAGCTGGCCTTCCTTTGGCGTTCCTAATTATTGCAGTATAATGGGCAAACTTAAAATATTGAAACTCACAGATGTAATTTTTTTCCCTGTGCTTCTCTTGAAAACGTCAGGGAAATATTCTCTGTCCATAATTAATTAGAGAATTGATCTTGCTACCAAATGTATTAATAACAACAGACCCAACTTAATGAAAGTACATTACTAACACGTGACTAGGATGCAGGTATGTCTATTAAAGAGAGATTATTTTGCATAGCATCACTCTCTCCTCCAGACAAAATATGACTTATTAGAATAGCAATGGCATTTACAATGGAAAATGTGCACTGGGACTCCCTGGGGAGACACAGTGCTATCTTTCTTGCTGATCTACCTGTCCTGCTGTGTGACCATCCATAAAGCATGCACACTTTGAAGACAGCTTTGGAAATCTATGTGGCTGCCTAAAGTGAGAAACCTCATCCCATTCATTATAACCTTGCAGGAACCAAGTGCCAGATGCCTTAAATCCAGTTGGCTACTTTATTCTTTAGCATTTCTTGAAACAGCTTCTTACAAAATTTTCAAGATAGAAGTTGACAAGCTACAACCACCTCATTTTATGAAAGGTCCTACAAGAGCTAACAGGATAATGTCAGAAGAAAACACAAAGGGGGTCATTTATTACATGCAGAACAGGGTGCAAAAAATAATCTGCCATGATTTTTTCACTTTAAACCCTGCCATGCACATAGGAAAATTGCAGCTGGTCTCTGTCCTCCAAAACAGTGCACATAGACCTGATTTAGTCCTATGAGTACAGCATTCAATCTCCAGCACCATATAAATGAGGGGCAGGTATGGGGAGGAACATAAGTGTGCCCCTATACTGCCTGGGTGCCAGCAGAGAGAGGGCTGCATTGTGCCCACCAGTGCTGCGCTCTGCACTTTCATTTCTAATCCAGCACAAAGTGCAGAGCACAGGACTGCCCTTGCCAAAAATCCAAAGTGAATGAACACTAACGTAGCACCAAAATGAGTCAAAGCATAAAGCAATTGCCCGACACCTACAAGTCTAATATGATTGGAGGGCCTATTAATTACATGATAGCTCAACATAATGCTAATTGCCATAATACATTTATGAGCTAAACCATAGTGACCATTGGGGAATGGGTAGATATAATAGAGCAGGGGTCCCCAACCTTTTTTACCCATGGGCCACATTCAAATGTAAATAGAGCCAAGGTACAACACAAGCATGAAAATAGTTCCAGGAGGTGCCAAAAAAGGGATGTAGTTGGCCATTTGTTAACCCCTATGTGGACTGGCAGCCTACAGGAAGCTCTATTCGGCAGTACACCTGGTTTTTAATGCAACTAAAACTTGCCTCCAAGCCAAGTATTCAAAAATAAGCACCTGCATTGAGGCAACTGGGAGCTCTTAAATACTGAGCTGCCAAATACAAGCAGGGCTATGTATTCATTGGTGTATATCCATCGACAGCACTCCAATTTTTCATTAAGACCGCCTTTATTGTTTGCAAAGCATTGCATAGCAGCATAGCAACATAGTGCAACGTTTCGAGTGGCACTCCACTCTTTGTCAAGCATAAAATTCAATAACCACATGGCTTTAAATAGCCTAAAATACACCGCCACCTAGTGTCAGACCATATTATAACATAGTATCCTTGAAGACCATACTATAACATAGTATCATTAAAACATATAACAATGTTTCATTCTGCACATATTATTTTAATACAAATGTATCCATCATAAACCTTTACTTTATATTTCTTACATACAGAGTCTGTATAGTATAGATAATTGGCTTATCTGTCATATGGTACTGTCCATTCAAGGTAATAGCCCACTCCCGAGTAGACAGATGATTTGAATGAAACCTGCAAAAGATAAAATATTTTCTTTACAATTATTATTTAAATAAAAATGGACTCAGATCGTACTCCTGATTTAAACCCTGTGGAGACATGGTACCCAATTTCTTTATCCAATGGGCCTCCTTACGTAGCAACTCCTTGCCACGATCTCCCCCATGTCTCCTCTTTGATACTGAGTCCAAAATTTGAAAACGCATTTGACTAATTGTGTGGCCATTTTCGTTGAAGTGTTTGGCTACCGGCTGGTTCAATTTATTTCTAATGGCTGACTTATGCTCTGTTAATCTATCCCTAATGCAACGTATGGTTTTCCCAACATATAATTTTCCACAGGGGCATTTTAAACTATACACTACATAAGTAGAAGCACATGTATAAAAACCTTTAATTGGGATACGGGTCCCTTTTAGGGGATGATGTATCCATTCACCTTTTACCACACTGCTGCAATGGTTACATCCACAGCATGGGAAGGTTCAATTTTTTTGTTTTTTCAAAAAGGTTTGTTTTATACCCTGCCGAGGGCCCCAAATCAGCCTTCACCAATTTTGCCCCAATTGTCTCTGCCTTTGTATATGACATGACTGGTAAAGATTTAAAGATATCCTTATCTGGGATGTTATTAGCTAGTAAGCTCCAATCTTATTTTATTATTTTCGAGATTTCACCACTTAAGATATTGAACTGGTTAACAAACGGGATTCTCCGTATCTTTTGGTGTACCACCCTATCACTGATCTGTCCCAACTGTCTATTCTCACTCTCCTTCCTGTCTAACACGCTATCAGGGTACCCCCTTAATTTGAATTTTTCTTTCATTTCAGATATCCTTACATCCCGTTGTTGCTGATGTTTTACTATACGCTTTACTCGACGGAATTGCGACTTAGGGAGAGATTTCTTAATGTGGGGAGGGTGAAAAGAATCATATCTAAGCAGTGTTTTTCTATCTGTATTTTTAACAAATAAATCTGTATCCAAACAACCTTCTGTGGTATTTTTAACCATTACATCCAAAAATGGGATACTTACTGCATCACAATGTATGGTAAATTTGATATATGTAGTGCAACCATTTAATCTTTCAACAAACTCCATAAGCTCCGAATGTTGCCCCGTCCAAACTGCAAAGATATCGTAGCGAAACCAGCATCTACAATGATGTCTGAATCCATCATCATTATATACAAATTTTTGTTCAAATAAATCCATAAACAAATTTGCATACGACGGGGCAACATTCGATCCCATGGCGGTACCCCTGATTTGTAAATAGTAATCATCCTGAAAAAGGAAGTAATTTTTGCATAATACAATTTGCAATAAGGTCACTAGAAATCTTCTTTGAGCTCCATCCAGGGTGTCATCCTGGTTTAAGTGATAGGTGATAGCCTCAACACCCCCATCGTGTGGGATGGAGGTGTAGAGGCTCTCAACATCCAATGTTACCAAGATGGCATGTACTGGTAAGTCTCTCATCCTATTGATTCTATCAATAAAATCACTGGTATCCCTAATATAGGATTTAGTATTAAATACATATTCCCGAAGTATTCTATCCAAGAATTTTGCCAAAGGGCAGAACACTGAGTTCACACCTGCCACAATAGGCCTCCCTGGTGGTTTATCCACATTTTTATGAATCTTCGGGAGTATGTATAGAACCGGTGTAATAGGATTGGATTGTATCAAGTAGGTTGCCATTTTATTATCTATCACCTCCAAATGTAATGCATGATCGACACATTCCTTAATGGTTCTCTGTATAGAAAAGAGGGGATTAGTGGTTAGTCGTTGGTATGTGCTTGTATCATTTAGCATTTCTCTAATTGTATCAACATAGAATTTCTTATCCATGACTACCACTGCTCCCCCCTTGTCTGCAGGTTTAATAACCAACTCCTTGCGATTTTGTAAAGACAGAAGGGCTTGTCTTTCGTCGTTAGAGATATTTTCTCTGGGTAATCTAATTTCGTTTCTTTTAAATCTGTCCTCCAGTTTCATTATCTCTGTTTTAACCCCATGAATATATGCTTCCACAATATGGTTATTTTTGGATGGCATATATACACTCGAGTTATACAGACCCCAATCCTGTAAACAAAAGGTGTTACTATAATTGTTAGACAAATGATCAGCAGTCACCCCAAAGTCACCCAATTCAGATGATAGGCGTATTCTTCTATAAAATGCCTCCAAGTCTATCTCTAGCTGAAAAAAGTCAGGGGATGTGGTAACAGCAAAGCCCAACCCTTTAGAAAGTACCTTATTTTCAATGTCTGTGAGGTGGCACATAGAGATGTTTACCACCGCAGTTTCTTCCTGCGCCGTGGTGGTCTTCTTGGAACGATGCCTCTTCCCACCCCTCCTCCATCTGTGCGGTCGGAGCTGATACTTTCTTGTGAGCCATAGAGAAAAGAAGAAGGGGATGATGAGGCAGTGCTGTGCATGTCCCTTCCTAGTGGCTGATCCCGATCCGTTCCGCCGCCATATACCATCGGTCCGCGCTCTGATTGGAAGTGTCTATGTATTCATTGGTGAAGGTCTTTGGTCTCCATTCTAGCATGCAAATACCTACGTCTAGAGTTCTTAAGGTGGGGCAGGGTGCCAGGTAGCTAGAATTAAATAATAATCACTCCTGCTACATTCAACTAGCAGCTGAAAGGAAGTACATAAGCAGTTATTTTGTATGCCTTTTAGAAACAGTGGTTATAACTTTTTCACAATTGATATAGATTGTCTGTCCACACTTATATAATTAAGAAAACATATTGCTTTCAATAATTGGGTTTTGGAGCACAACAAGACTAAATTCAGATGAATGCTAGTACTATTGAATCGATTATCACTTTTATTGAGAATCTACGACCAGATGAGTAGGGCATCCATTGATCTAAAATGAACCTCTGAGTCGTCCCACAAGCTTTTGTATTTTATCTTTTAACAAATTATTTTATCAACTTATGCACTTACAAGTACATTAGAGGACATTATAGACAGATAGCGAGAGACCTTTTTTCCCATAAAATGAATCAATTCATGGCTGATTCTGTTAATGCTTTTAAGAGGGGCTTGGATGATTTCTTGGACAAGTATAATATCCAAGGCTATTGTGAAACTAAACTCTATAGTTAGATATGGGTATCAATAATTTATGTCAGTGTATGGAGGGGTCAGTGTGTGTATGTATGTATCCTGGGTTTCATTTGGAGGAGTTGAACTTGATTGACTTTGGGTTTTTTCAACCCAATTTAACTGTGTTATTTTTTTTTTAGCAAGTTATTTGGCAGGAAGGCAGGCCAAACATGCAAATATTTATTGAACCCCTGAACTGCCCTTTAAATTGAGCCTTTATGAATGATCCTGGAGTCCCCTGTCCTTATATATAAAACTGCATCTGTGGTGGATCAGTCTATGGCACTTGTGCCATGGTCAGAGAACATTTTTCTAAAGAAACAAGGTGCCAGTCTATAAAGCAAATGACCAAAGGTACAGTAAATTGTTAGGACTACAAAATGAGCTTTACCTACATCTGGTTCTTGTGATTTAGCAATGTTATAATCCTACATTTGCCATTCAATACTCCTGATGTTTACACCTGTACAGACTTAAACAGATCATTTCTTTGTTTGTAAGAGAATATATTTTATAATTAATAAACATTTTCCATTCCTTACCATAGTTGGTAAAATTACCCTAAAACCCCTTTAATGTGCTTAGCCAAAAGGATACTACAGGTATGGGATCTTTTATACGTAAATCCGTTTCCGGAAAGCACCGATTTAGGGCATGGCCATTTCCCAAAGACTCCATTTAATTCAAATAATCCAGATTTTTAAAAATGATTTCCTTTTTCTGTGTAATAATAAAACAGTAGCTTGTACTTGATCCAAACTAACATATAATTAGTCTTTATTGGAAACAAAACCAGCCTATTATGTTTATTTAATGTTTACATGATTTTTAGTAGACTAAAGGCATAAAGATCCAAATTTCAGAAAGATCCCTTATCCGGAAAAACCCCAGGTCCCATACCTGTATTTGAAATAGGGAAAATATTTGAAATATGGAAATATTCTGGCTCTGGCTGGAACAATGTTACAATAATTTGTGATTAATGGCACATTCTGAAACGTAGCCCCTAGTAACTAAAGTTGCATTTTTAGCATCTGTGTTACTGTATTGCTCTTACGTATCCCACATATTTTCCTGTCTGGGTCCAGTTTATTATTCATATGTAGTGCTTGTTTGCGTCAGTGACTCATTTTCTTCTATCTCAGGCAGATGATCGGTGCAGCAGGTGAATGGCTGTAATTCCTACGCGCCAAGACACCCAATTGTTTTTCAATACTGCATGAGATTTTATGAGCCGTCGGCAGATTATTACAGGATAATATTCTCTAGGGCTGCAAATTCACCCACTTTTACAGTATCTGAACCTTTATATTCTCTTCTGAGTAGATAGTTATAAACTGTAGTGATCTATACAGGCTTGTAATATCACTTCTTGTACAACTCTAGCTTAGTTATAGAGGTTACAATTATTTAGATTTATTATTTAGAGATTTAGAATACAAGTCCATAAAAATTACACTGAACTGCTTCTGCAGTTTGTCAATTTTATAATTAAAATAGTAGAAAAAAGTACTGACCCTAGCAATGTAAAATTCTTGTATTGTGTTTAATCACTTCCATTTATGCTCAGGCCCTCTTCTAGTGTCACACTGGAGGAGAAGTTGAAAATAGTCTGGATAGAAAGATACAGTAAGTGATTAAAAAGCAAGATAACACCCCACTACAGCATACAATATAATGTCTATGTTTAGGAACCTAGTTTCTACCTGAGTGCCCAGCACTCTCTGTCTGTCCTCTCTACCTACAACTTGATCCATGCTCATGGTCTTCCCTGTACGTTCCTGGTCATCTCCTCCGCTCCTCTCAGATCCACCATCTTTTCACACCAGCCAAATCCCCTGCTATCTCTTGTCTAAAACCTTTTTGTATAGCATTTCATCCCTGAAATCCTCTTTAGGGTTAGTTCACACGAGGAGATTCGGGGAGATTTTGTCGCCTGGCGACTAATCGCCTCGTCTTCTAGGTGACAATCTCCCCAAACTGCCTCAGTGTGTCTTCCCATAGGCTATAATGAAAAGTCGCCTGCACTAAAGCACACGCAGCACTGCGTTTTCCGAAGTTGCCCGAAGTTTCCTCCGTGAGTCAACTTCGGGCGATTATGGAAAACGCAGCGCCGCATGTGCTTTAGCGCAGGCTACTTTTCATTATAGCCTATGGGAAGACATGCTGAGGCAGTTCGGGGAGATTGTCGCCCAGAAGACAAGGCGATTAGTCGACAGGCGACAAAATCTCTCCGAATCTCCTCGTGTGAGCTAACCCTAAAGGAACACTCTCTCAATCTCTTTAAAAATAAAACTGTGCCTTTCTAACTGTGGAGCACTAGGACATTATTTAGTCTAATCCAGTCCTGGCACTTAAAGGAGTTGTTCACATGATGTCGAGAGTGGTATTCTGAAACAATTTGCAGTTTGTTTTCAAATGAAAAGTTGCTTATAATTGTCCATACTATAGCATACTAAAAGCAGGGGCGATCCTGGCCCCTCTGCTGCTGCCCCCCCTCCCCCAGAAATTCGCTCTTAAAGTACCAGGAGCAGCATTTTTGCTGCCCCTAGTACCTAGTGGGGCGCTGCCGCCTGAGGCGACAGCCTCAACTCGCCTCATTGGCGAAGCACCCCTGACTAAAAGTTAACTTAAAGGTGAACATCCCTTTAAGGGCCAATCGCAAAAATTTGTGCTTGTATGTTATCCACACACTTAGGTGGTTATCTATTTAAGGTCAAGTTAAGTTTTCTCAAGAAATTTGAGTTTTTCAAGTGTAGTTTCAGTAAAGAAACTCAAATATTTTGAGGTAAAAACCTCACATTTTTCAAGGGAAAAAAACCTCAATTTTTTCGAGATTTATTATGCCCTGAAGCTGCAAAAAGTCTGAATCCGAAAAATACTCTGGCTAAAACCTGTCAAATTCATGTAAAAGTCAAGGTCCATTTAACTATTTGAAGATGTTTTTTGTCTTCACTATTTTCTGGTGTTTTATGCTGTTTTTTTTTTTGCTTGAAAAGTCAATAAATTCGAGGTATTGAAGGTTTTAAGCCTATAAACTCAATAAATTTGAGGTATTCCAATTTGTTTCCCGATTGCATTTAAATTAGTTTTTTTTACTATAAGTAAGCAAACATTTAAGTTAACAAATGTAAAAAACGCTATTGAATGCCATTGGGAAAAAACTCACCTCAAATTTATCTTGTTTATAGGCTTAAAAACCTTTCATATCTTTTCATATTTATTCAAGCAAAAACCAGCATAAAACACCCGAAGATAGTAAACTCAAAAAACATCCTCAAATGGTTAAAAGGGACCTTTGCCAATGATTTTTACATTAATTCTACACATTTTAGTTGGACTATTTTCAGATTCTGACTTTTTGCAGCTTTGGGGCATAATAAATCTCAAAAAATTAGAGATAAAATTATCAAGTTTTTTTGTGAAACCACTAGAAAACTTGAAATTTTAACTTTAATAAATAACCTCCTTAATCTCAGTATATTTATACTTATTTATTTATTATAATGTTGTCCAGCCTGTGTACTGTTGTAAAGTGTATGCTTGTAACATATACATACATGTGTTATCATCACAATATCTCTGAGGGTATTCTGGGTAATATTCCCTTTGGCTTGCAGTAATTGTCATGACATACACCAGGCACCCCATAATGTAATACCAACTCAAGTGCAAGGTTAGTTTGGTGATAAAGTAATTAAAAAGGTTTACCGCTCATGGATATTCGGTGTTTAGAGAGAAGATCCCCTAACTTTATTCCTTGATGTCAGAAGATTGGATGTCCTCCTCAAACATGTCAAAGAACAAAGTCCTCATACTTCACTCCCACCTTTATGGTTGAATAAATGGATGTTACATTACTAGTATGTTTTTCCATTATGTACTTTCTATACATATACTATCATTTTAATTGCCCTCACTACACTTATCCAGGACCATGCATGGCTGTCTCCACTGCTAAAAAAGCAATTATTTATGTTAATTATTTTATGCGCAGGAAATAGTTCATTATATTTAAATAAATAGATGGACATTGTACAGGTTTTGCTGTTACTGACCCATTGAATCCAGGGGTCAAATAAGTGTTCTTGTAGCTAAACATTTGTTAGCACATGATTAACGCTAATTACATCTCTAATGCTTTGACTTCTAACTGACATTCAGTTGGTTTACATAAAGTAACATATTAGTTCCATACCAAACAAACACAATGATCTTGATTGATTCATAAATTGTTTTTAAATGCTACAGCCAATATCCTAATTTGTATTATTGCTCGGTTTGCTTAATGAGCCTACAGAATCTTCCATGGGAAGTCCACAGGGACCCAAAATTCCATATTCAGGAACAAAGGCTATTGATTCTGGCATCCCCCACCTGAGCACGGTCTTGTGAGTCTTGTCTCCTTATGAATTCGGGCACCCCAAAGGCAGATTTAAGGCCAGAAATGAAACTGTAATAATAAGTTGGAAAACAGCGATATTAAGAGTCATCTGATGTTCAGTAGGATACATTGCCAGAAAAAATATGATCTTTATGATCTACAAGTTTATTAGCAAGCTTCAGACATGACAATTACAAATAATCAATAAGCAATTATTTGTAAAGCTCTTGAAAACTGTTTAAAGCTATTGATTATCTGTGCTTATAATTAATGCCGTTTGACAGGATCTCTTGAAAAGCAGCTTGTTCTCATATTATCTTAATTCTTAGTTACTAAAGCTGACAGCTCTTAAACAAGGTGACTTCATTCTGGATCTTCCAAGATCACAAGCCACTATTATATTGTTGAAATGGAAGTTTGTTATAAAATTGTAAAATATTGTAGTTTTATGTCCCCAGGGTCCTAATACCTAATAAGATGGTTTGTACCAGCTGTGTTGTAGGCTGTGGGGTCCATATGTTTATCCTACTCAGGTGCCTCCATGTTTCACAGACACAAACATAACAAATCAGTTGCATTGTGTTTTCTTTGTCTCTTTGCTATTTCTGCAGATACTTGATGATAGACATACAGCCTTAGCATAAACCTATCAAACATTCAGCTCAGCAATCATCACTGATCCTAACAATCCCACCAAACGGTTTCATGTTCACCTCATCCTTATGGTGCTTCTATAGCAGTAGCCGTGTTGAGTTTAATAAGATATCACAACCAGGCTGATAGATGTAGCAGACAATTCTTTTTGTGCCAACGTGGGGCAATTAGTCATAGGCTTAGAAGATAGATGTGCCAGAGCACCAAGCTACCACACTGAAAGTGTTATGCCCTATTGAACCAACATTTGTATAGCAAAATCTTTGTAATAATTGAAAATTATAGTTTTACAAGTATTACAACCCAAACCCATAACAGCATCTGCAATAATCCCAGCCACATCCCCCCCCCCCAGACCTAGAGCCCACCATAGTGTGTGTATGCAGGTATGGGATCTACTATCTGGGATGCTTGGCACCTGGGATTTTTCAGATAAATGTTTTTTTTAATTATAATGTGGATCACCATTCCTTAAAGGGGACCCGTCATTTGGAAAAATTATTCCAAATCCTATTTTATCGCGTTAGTCAAATTAACTTTAATTACTATATAAATTATTTGAACCTTGTTTCCTTCAGTCTGAGAACTCATAATTATAACAAGCTGGCAGGAGCCATTTTGTGGACACTGTTATTAAGGCAAGCCTTGTATCATCTCAAAGTCTCGTTTGTGCACCAGAATGGGGGACCTGATTTAAATCCCCATGCACTCACTACACAATTAAATGGTAAAGAGAGAGGGGGACTGTGTGGAGAGCAGTGACATCTAGTAAGTGCTGAATGGAAAGTGAAAGTAATTGCCTGCCCCACCAATATGCCTGAGGCATAGAGGAGGGGCAGGCAATATTTGATATTTGACAGCTAAGATTTTTAATTGCGTCTATAACAGCTATGAATGCTTTAATAAATAAAAGAATTTGGATTTAATGTTTAATTTGAAAAGGACTTTTATTATACAGCTTTTTATGTCAGGGTGACAGGTCCCCTTTAAGTCTATTATAAGAACTTTAAACATTAAGGGGCACATTTACCTAGGGTCGAATATCGAGGGTTAATTAACCCTCGATATTCGTCCGTCGAAGTAAAATTTAGCGCTATTCCTACGATCGAACGATTTGAAGGATTTTAATCCATCCATCGAAGGATATTCCTTTGATCAGAAAATTGTTAGGAAGTCTATGGGGACCTTCCCCATAGGCTAACATTGGCCTCAGTAGGTTTTAGGTGGCGAACTAGGGGGTCGAAGAATTTTTTAAAGAGACAGGTTGAATAGTTAAACGATTTTTAGTTTGAATCGTTCGATTCGAAATCGTAGTAGTAGTCGAAGGTCGAAGTAGCCATATTCGACCATTCGAAATTCAAAATATTTTTTCTTCTATTTCTTCACTCGAACTAAGTAAATGGGGCCCTAAATAAACCCAATTGGTTTTCACTTGGATACCTGTACTTGACAACACATGTATGTTTCAAATGCAATAATGTTTAAATGTAGTGTTTCACACTAAACAATAAAGGCTCTACATATCAATACATATACTTTCTAGGAAAGCCCATATAGAACTCGTTAATTTAATTCATTGGGGCTCAAAAACAAAATTTGGACAAATGATCCCTAGTCCAGCAATATAGCAAACCTATCACATATTTTCTTCCCATGGCAGTCCATTCAAAACTTCCCTGGACAAATTTACCCATATGTCACCCCATTTAAAGAATGTTTAATATATGTATTAAATAAAGTAAATAGCTATGGAAAAACATATTCATTAAATATGTATACTATAAAACTATTTCATGTGTTGACCTAAAATGTTATACCTAAAAGTACCGGTATATTAAATTTGAATTCTGTTTCCAAAGCTAAAAATAAGGCTATATATGCACACATAAGAGTTAGGTAAATGTAGAGATATCTGAGTTTTTTTTTTTAAATGAACAGCATAACTGCAATAGGCTATTACTAGATATGTGTGGCAGAAAAAGTTTCAGAATGACAACATTTATAGCAAGGAAGTTATTTTTGATCACATTTCTCACCTCATATCCTGTGTATTTGACCTGAGATTCCATGGTATCTTGCCAGGCTTTCATTTCAGATAAGACCCTTATGTTCACTTCTATCAGACAAATGTCTCCAGTTCGCAGCAATTTTATCTTTGTAGAATATACTCGTTTTCCCCTGTTGCGATTCTGCTTATGGATAATGAACTGACCCGAAACAATTTTTCTGCTTCT
Organism: Xenopus laevis; assembly: GCF_017654675.1. Classification (NCBI taxonomy): domain Eukaryota; kingdom Metazoa; phylum Chordata; class Amphibia; order Anura; family Pipidae; genus Xenopus; species Xenopus laevis. The sequence continues at coordinate 127,067,672 of NC_054381.1, forward strand.
GAAGTAATGCCATAATTAAGCATTAGATAGAATTCATAAATTCCGGAAACAGAGATTGGAAGAGAAAATAAATATATTTCTTAAATGTGTTTTATAAAGCTGATCGAAGCAGTGCAGCCAGTAATAAAAGAAGGCCATTATATTAGCTTTTGATTCTAGATTATTATTAGTACAGGGACCTGGGACCTGTTGTTCAGAATTCTCTGGACCTAGGGTTTTCTAGACAAGGGGTCTTTCCGTAATATGGATCTCTATACTTTAATGGGGGTGTTTACTTAAACTCGCATTTATATTATTTCCATCCACGAATCAAACTAATTTATCCAAAAATTTGCTTGAAAAAGTTGGTGCGAAAAAATGCTGCAACAAAATCATGCATCAATTCAAATTGTCTGACTTTTTTCAAATTGAGGCTCCATAAACTTTACTTTATCGAATTATCGCCATGACAACTTAGAGTATTTATCGGATTATAGGACAAAAACCAGCGCAGCTCACGTTGTCAAGAAACATCTTGAAGCATCTGCTGTTGACTTCTACATGACCTCGACAGGATTGAGATGGAGTATTTTTGGATTTGGTTATTAATCAGCTTTGGGAAATATAAATCTCTAAAAAATTGAGAGGTTTTTTTTCCTCTAAAAATTCGGTTTTCCCCTAACTCGACCAGAAAAAAATTGGGATTATTTAATAAATGCCTTAGTGTACTAAAAAAAATCTTTTACACCCTAAATTAACCCAATAGGATGGCTTTGCCTTCAATAATGATCAATTACCATATATACTCGAGTATAAGCCGAGTTTTTCAGCACCCAAAATGTGCTGAAAAAGTCTACCTCGGCTTATACTCGAGTCAATGGCTCCGCTTCAGCAGAACACACTGCATGCCCACACCATTCACTTCCTACCCGGCCTGCATCTCCCCGGCACCTCCTGCTCATGTGACGTCATCAGAGTATGTTCCTCCTACTGCAGCCTCCCCGCCGCTGCAGTCCTGCAGTGCCTCACGTCTATCTCCTGACACAGTTCATTTCCCAAACACAGTGCACTGCTGACACGACGCTGACTCTTGTGTCACATGACGCAAAGCGACGTCTTCCAGGAAAGCCGATGTTCGCGCCGCAGATTAGTTGAGGAAATAGGAAGTGGCATGACAGAAGTCATGTGACCTGTGCTAGTTCGCCTGCTATGGAGGGAGAAGATTACCGGTATATCGGGTTGCGTCTGATCGGGAAGCTCCCTGTAGCTCAGTGCCCACCGGTGAGGAGAGAGAGAGGGCGATTGCCGGTTAGATTTATCGTAATAGTCTACTGAGCAGGGTCGGTTTTACTGGAGGGCAGAGAAGGCTTTTGCACTAGGCCTCCAGTAACCCTGGATCCTCAATATTATTTACAATCCATGTAAAACATATGTTAGATATATTCATTATACTGATCAGGAATGTTAAGCTTGCAGCAATCCAGCTGTTGTTGGACTACACCTCCCACTGTCTCACCAACAGCTGGTTGGATAATTTGTAACCTCTGTCTTCCCTTAAATTAACTTTTAGTAGGATGGATAGAGTGAGAATCTGAGACAACTTGCAATTGGTTTTTATTATTTGTGGTTTTTTGAGTTAGTTCGCTTTTTATTCAGCAGTTTGCAATTTCAGCAGTCTGATTGTTAGAGTCTAAATTACCCTAGGCGAGTTCTTCCCTAGCAGAGTGCACGCAGGAGCGTGTGTTCTGCTGAAGATGTCCTAAAATGCATTTCTCACCCCTAGGCTTATACTCGAGTCAATAAGTTTTACAAGTTTTTGTAGGTAAAATTAGGTACCTCGGCTTATACTCGGGTCGGCTTATACTCGAGTATATACGGTATATCTTAGTTAAGATAAAGTACACTGTTTTTTTATTACAGATAAAAAATTAAAATTGTATTAATCTGATTAAAATGGAGTTTATTATTCTGAATTTACTGGATAATGGGTTTCAGGATAATGGATCCCATAGCTGAATTCTTTCTTTGTTTAGAACCAATACAGTATATTTCCCAGTCTTTTATCCAATATGATTGGTATCAGTCCCTGCCCCAGCTGAGCTTACAATATAAAGATATGAGATTCAAACAACACACAAGGGTGAATTTTATCAGCAGCCAGTTAACCTGTCTGTAAGGGTGGATTTATCATGGGTCGAATATCGAATAAAAAAAACGTAGAAATTTGAATAAAAAAAGACCAACCGAAATTTATTTAAAAAATTGAAGTTTTTTTTTCGATTCAAAAATTTTTCTAAAAAAACTTTGATTTTTTATAGTCCATCAATTGACTCCAAATAGGTTCTAGGAGGTCCCCATATGCTAAAACAGCAATTCGGCAGGTTTTAGATGGCAAATGGTCGAAGTCCAATTTTCGATACATGATAAATTTCGATATTCTAATTTTAAATTTTTTCCAGTACCTGGAGAAAAAACCCATGCAATCTTGGGGCAAACATAAAACCTCCTAGCTGATGGTGCTCTGGATTTAATTTAACCTAGGTCCTCAGTGCTACAAGGCTAAGCTAAGCATTACCATTTTGGGTATAAATTATGTAAGTAATGGAAAATATACAGCAAATACTTTCAAACCCATGAAGGAGGCTTTGAAGTAGTATTCAGGTGGGATTTGCTGACTCTTAACAGTGATGTTAGTATGGTCCTCTCTGTCATTGGTAGGGTGGGGAAAATATATTGTTTGAACCTCATAGACGGCCCTTCTCAGGCTCCACTGTATGATAGGATCAGCCCAACTGGGCCCAGGTCTGCTTGTTTGGAGACCTCACCAAACAATCTGACAGCTTTACATATATGCATATATTAACAGAATGTTGTCATTGTAAAGACTGTATCGGTTTCCTGTTCATCTTCATGTTTGTAACCAGGTCAATTATTCTAAAGTCTTAAAAAAGAGACTAGTAACTGGAAGTCTCTTCTAACTACTGCTGAATTACAGCACCAAGTATCCTTGAACACAGATTCTTGAACTGATTAGATAAGCTCAACCATTTTTGAGACTGCAACTTATTTTGCAAATGCAGAACCATATAATTTCAAATCCATGGATCCATCTGAACAGCTGGGGGAAAGGTTGGCATGCTTGGAAGTGACATCACACCAGGCAGACATGATGTTAAACTTTGAGACCACAGAAAAAGCTATATTAGAAGTAAAACAATGGAAGTGGGGTTAAGAACCGGTAGTGACTAAGGGCACGGGAGTTTGTACTAACAAGGAGGTGCAACCAACAAAATATTTTACAGCTGTCAAGACCCACTCAGATTCAAACCCTGGACTGTGTAATAATCTTGTCATGGTGCAATGCCTTGTTGAGTCTCTGAAGGCTTCTGGAGCTCAGTGTTACAAGTAATGCAAGAAATCTATCACCTCAAATACCTAAAACCTCATTAAGACCATGTGCCAGTACTGTAGAAATCAAAAGTCTATATAAGTTTGCCTCTTGCTACCAATGTTGCTTTGCCAATATACTCACTAGCTGTGATCCAGCCACCTGGTTATTTCCAAAAGCTTCTGAGTTCTTGTTTGGTTTATAAATCCATGCCTAGCAGAAATCCATGCCTAGCAGAAATAGAACATTTTGGCATTTAGTCTAATTGTGTTGTTCCCTCGTCCCCTTTACCTGATTACTACAGAAAGTCTCTCAATTTTTCATCTTTTTTTTTTAAAGGCAGTTAATATAATTCCACCTGTTCGGATTAAATGATTACCTCACATGAAGACTTGCCGAACATTGGCAGTGATCTGACACTTGAAATATGGTCATCCATTTTACCGGTGCGAGTGAAATGATTTAAGGGTGTCTCATGGGGTTGTTATGCGATTAGAAGTACTCCGCTCAATTAATTCTTGTGTTCCAAGTATGCTACACATCCTGTCAACAGACAGAACCGTGTGAATTGAAAATAGATTACTGTGGAGTGCTGGAAAAAAAAAATCACAACTAAAGGTCACTGACTTTATTTTCTGCCCATTTCATCCTAATCATTATAGGACATGATTTTATAAACTTTAATTTGTGCTTTACCTTAAACAGTTCACTTCTACAAGGACACAGCTCAATAACAATAACTGGAATGCAGCACGTTTCAATTATC